>NW_010244890.1:0-867 GCF_000690775.1 Eurypyga helias | reverse complement strand
CACCCTCACAGTGAAAAGGTGTTTTCTGATATTCAGATGGAGCCACTTGTGTTTCGGTTTGCTGGCATTGCCTCTTGTACTGTCACTGGGCACCACTGAGTAGAGCCTAGCTCCACCTTCCTTGCACCCTCTCATCAGCTATTTCTATAGATTGATGAGATCCATCACCACCACCAGCCCCCCTCCCCACCAGGATTCTCCTGCTCTCTCAGCCTCATAGCATAGCAGACGCGCTGTAGTCTCTTCATCATCTTAGTGGTCCTTCTTTACACTCCCTTCTTATGTTCATCCCTTTCCTGTATTGAGGAGTTCAGAGCTGGACCCAGTAGTGCAGGTGTGGCCTCACTAGTAGCGAATAGGTGGGAAGAATCACCTCCCTTGACCTGCTGGCAACACTCCTCTTGGTACCACCCAGGATACAACCTTTGTTTCTCTGGTGGGATAACCTTGTGTGCCAGATGCTTACCAAGCTACACTCTGACTCCCTCAGTGAGACAGGGGAAGAAAATAAGGTAACAAATTGCTGAGTCAAAGTAAGGACAGGTACAACGGACTTGGGGAAAAATTAATGTATTGCCACTCAATAGAGTAGGAAAATGAGAAACAACGACAGAATAAAGAACACCTTTCCAGGCTCAACGTTAGTCCTTTGTTCCCGGTTCTTCTACCTCCTCCACACCCCAAAGAGTGCAAAAAGATGGAGAAGGGAGCTGGGGGGCATTTCAGAATGCTTCATCCCTGCCACTGCTCCCGAATCACACTTTTCCCCTGCACTGCTGTGGGATCCCTCCCACAGTATCCACTCGGTCCTTAACTGCTGCAGTGCGGGGCTCCTTTCCATAGGAGTCCTTCAGCGGGGGGAGCCGC
>NW_010244889.1:0-995 GCF_000690775.1 Eurypyga helias | reverse complement strand
CCACTATTTATAGAGTAAGATGATTGACTTATAATCATATCTGCATACCAACAAGATGTCTGGGTCAGTGTTCCAGACAGCCCTTCACTACCGTGTTACCAACCGTCTCCCACAGAGTCTAACTTTGCAGCCAAAATACTATCACTGGTAGTTATTGCTTGAGTGGGAGGAGAGGGGAGCACACAGCCACAAAAATCCAAGCTGACTAGATCTAAAGAAAAAACAGCACCATACTCACGGGATTATAGAATTCTCAACTCATTTTCACTATGAGCAGCTTTATCATTTTAGACTACTTCCAGATCATATTTTCTATCTGAGTATCTCTCGGTTAAAAATGTTATGATTGTGGCTTACTAACAGAACTAAATTTGCCTTTGAATACTACATGGGAGAGTGAAGTAATATTACGTCCATAATTACTCTCTTATGCATTACACTTTTCTAATTGGCATTAGAAAGTGTGAGTGGCAAATTGTGTGCATGGAAGTTTACACTACAACAGGGAAAGAAGAGAATTTATAGACTATGGGAACGGAGATGTCTTAATCTAAAAGTGTCTCCTGTTCTTGTTGCTGAAATAGTCACATACATGGAAATAATAGTTATCCCTTTTTGTATGGATACAGAATACATTTGCAATATTTTAAACATAGATAAATCTGTTGCATATAATAAACTTCTCACAAAGAAAGAGTCCCCAGTATTTAAAACAATAGCATAATAATAAAACCCTCTGATGCTAGCTGAGGAAAGAAGAGCAGTATACCAATGTTGCTTGGAAAGAAGGGGCGCGGTGGGTGGGGTGGGGGGTGTGGAGGAAATTAAGGTGTTTCTTATTTAAAAAAAAAAAAAACAGGAAAGAAAATTTCTAATGGAATATCTAAAAGGTTATTTGGTACAGGTGATTAACTTGCCAGAATTAAACACACGAAGTAATAGAGTACTGCATAGTGAACACACACAGATGAGGATTATTCAGACCCTTCAAGAAA
>NW_010244888.1:0-56453 GCF_000690775.1 Eurypyga helias | reverse complement strand
ATTCTATGATTCTATGATTTATCCACTACTGAACTTTCACACTGAAAGTTGACTAATATTTTGTGCTGCTCTGTTGTTTTCAATAACGGTAAAGAGATTTCCATGACAGGTTGTCATTCCTGTTTTCTCACATGTAATTAGTCTCCCATCCCATTAAACGCAACATATAGCATTTGTTTTTTAGAAATATTTGAGTTGGTATTTTGTATGAGCCACAAGTGGAAGGAAAACAGCTGGATATCTTGAAAGCATCTATTTCAAAACAGTGAACTGTTCCAAAGACACTATCACATTGTTGTCTATAATATAGCATATCAGAAAGGCAGTGCCTGGAACAGGACACAAATGCCAATTAAAAGCTGCCTCATAACAGGGTAAGATCCTGGTGGAGGATCCCTGAGTTACAAGGCAGCATGGCAGTTTCCATGGATCATACATGGATTCTCTACAACTCTAGTCCTGTAAAATATCAGCCAATTATTTTTAGTATTTTACTGCGTTTTCAATGTGTGTTTACCTTTACAGAGCAACATGAAGCTTTAGACATTAATTCTGAACCTGAAGGATCTACACTAACTGCCAGTGGCCTAAATGAGAGTGGCTAATTATAAAAGATTCCTCACTGAAGGAAGGTTTCCCTACTCAGTTTCAGAAGACAAAGCTCACCTGGACTGGCACTATTAATGGCTAGCCTCTGCACACAGTCATGTCTCCTTCCACTCACACATTATCTCCATGGCAGAGAAAGCAGATATGCATAAACAGCAGTTATAAATTCAAAGTATGTACTGGAGATTTGGCTCAGATTAATATTTTGTATTGTCTCTCTCAAGTGTTCCTACTTATTGCCTTTCTCATTTCCCATGCCTCTCTCTTTGAAGAACTGTCCCAGATAAAAATTCCCTCTTGGCATCCATATTCTGTGGGGCAGTGGGGGATCCTGTCACCCCCTTTCTGTCTCCTACTTCCACTCTGACAGCAGCTGCCTCTGGTACAGACAGCTATGGTATCTGCAACTCCCATTTTTAGTGGTGTTAATAAGTGTAAACTCTTCCACAGTAAAGAAATCACAGAATCAAGGAAGGGAGAGGGAGTGTGGGCTCCTGTGCTGCAAGCACAGGAAATGCTATTGCAACAGGGCATTATTCATGTTTGAGCAGTATCTTCAAATCCAGTAGGCTGCTGACTTGGCCTCCCTGTAGAAAGAAATACTGAACTTTCTCTGGGTATTAACTGAGAACTGAACTTTCTCTGGGTATTAATTATTCACCAATGTAGAATGATTTAAAACACATGCAAATTCTCCTAGCTAGCAATCCCTAGTAAATATGTATTCTGTGAAATCCTGAGTTGGTTGTGTTGATGGCAGTATCTGTAGAGATTTGAAGGGTACTAGAATCTAATCTGGACTACTCAGTTTAGGCAAGATGACACAGACATCAGTATCTCCTGTAAGTGAATTATCATATTTCTATAGGGTTTGTCATGTGTCTTAACTCCTCTACCTAAGTGCTCATAAGGCTCCCATCACTCCTGCATGCAAATGTGAACTAGTTCTTACATAAAATTGACTTAGTGGAGCTATTCCTGATTTACAATGGCATCAGTTGAATCAGAACTGAATCTTAAAAAAAATCTCTGCAGAGTGCTTTGAGCATTATTCAGAGTGTTGTAAGAGAGCCACAAACAAAGGCATTTCTTACTGGAAGTTGACCAGATTTACTGAACTGTTGCAATGTAAACACAAACACCTTACAACTGGGACGCGTTTCCTCAGACTCACTCCAGTCCTAGGTGCAGAACAAGGTGAGATGAGTAACATGAATGGAAGGTTTTATTTAATCTTCTGACTTGCTGCAACAGAGAGAATTACTAGAGAGTGCATTGAGTGACAGTTCTTTTAAAAGGATTGTCTTGAGAACATTTTAACACTGATAAAAAGGTGACTCACATTTCAGGGCTGTTACAACACCACACCTGCAGAAAGGCCACTCCTTGGGAATCAGTCCAACAGGGAGCGTGTAAGCTATGAGAACACAGGAGGAAAAGGACCTGCAGAACGAAGAGACAAGAACTGGTGAGAAATCCTGAATATTTATACATGTAGTCTCCTCTCCCTAGTGTCAAAAGCTCATGTTTCCTCCACAGGCCAGTCGGAATTTGCAAGGGCTGGGTGGACATCTTTGTCCTCTGACATCGCTCTATGGCTGCTCTGGCATTTCATGCGAGATCAAAGGTGAGTGAATCTGTGTAAAAAGACATGAAAGAGGTGGGGGCTGCACAAGATGAGTCCAAATCCCCTGCTGCTGAAGCAAAGCTCTCCCTCCCCAAGCCCCCAGCCCTTAGTGAGCCATCCTGCATCTCCTAATTCATCAGCTGCCCTGTTCATGGCCGCCCGAGCTGCCCGCTCCCTCACGCAGCACCCCTTGCAGGGAAGGAATATAAATCCCTCCTGCAGTGTGTGAGAGCTTTTGCCCCCCAGTTTGTACAATTATAAATGAAAATCCAAGGGAAAAGGTGGAGGGGGATGTAAAAACAGTACCGGAAGAAAGAAATGCAATGTTTGAATCCTTAGCAGCTGTGCTTTGAGTTTGCCCTACATGACTGTTGGGTATGGGGTTTGTAAGGCCTGGTGCTACAGGAGTCTGCTATCTTTGGGATGTGCTTTTTAAAATGGTGTGCACACACACACTGAGTGCTGACTGCTTGTACCTGTTGAGGTTCTGGCTTTTCACGCTCAGAGCTACAAAATCAATAGGCCTGGTGTCCCAGACAATTTGGTTTTACTTTGTTTTCTTGACTACAATCCTTAGCAGCTTTAATTGGAAGAAAGATTTTTCCTTTTTTTTTTTTCCCCTTTAATTTCCTACCCTAAACTGTGATAAGAATTCTCTGTGTGTTTCACTGTAGACAGGGATGTTCCACAACAGATGGTCTTCAAACCTTGAATACATCCATTACTGTGTAATTCACCTACTATTTACCTGTGGGTAGGAAGGTTCCCTTCAACCTGTTTTGGACCAGGGAACTGGAAATTAAAATCTATCCAAAAGTTTAGTTGTCAAGGGTTTTTTCTTTTTTTTTTTAATGTTCTTTTCTTACTTCATGTGCTGATATTATTTGAGAATGAGAAGTAAATTTCCAAGTCAGCAAATTTTGAACTACTAATTAAAAAAAGCCCAAACAACCCTGAATGCAGTATAACAGCAGCCTATAACCTGCTGGCTAAATACAGATCAGTGTCCTCCTCGACATAACACAGCAGTTAAAGCTGTTGAAACTGATGCTGTGGTAGTGAGGCCTGAAGCTGTGGACAATGTCACCTTTGCCAGTCATTTCTGCCATGAAAACAACAGTCAGTCCACAAGCACTGACACATTAGCATGCTTGCACTGACAAGTTGTCAGTGCACTACTTTCAGACAGTATCCTCACTTTTTCCTTCCTAAGCTTCCAGTGGGCCTTGACTGCACAGCCCAGCTAGTTACAGGTTTTTCAAAATCACTGGAAATGGACTGTCCCCATTCTGCATCATTTGCTTTGAAGGTTCCTGGTGCACAGAAGTGTATCTTTCTCCAGTAAGCTGAAATGAGTTCTGTTATCCTAAAACACCTGTTGATTGGGCTAATAGCTAGGAAACAGGAGCAGGCAACTCTTCTGAAATGTAGTGAAGGACGGAAAGGGGCTTTGACCTTTATCAGCAGTATAGGGCAGAAAGATACTTGAGAGTTTCCCCTGTTCCTCTCCATGGCATGTGTTGACTCTGCCCTGCAGCGAACCACCTCAGTCCTTGAGCAGTAACCCAAGCATCCCAGCACAGTCAGACCTTGACATCGTTATCAAACCTACATTGCGGTACTTCCAGGCTACCCCTTTGGAGGCTGTCGAACAGCCTGTTGAGTCACTTAATGGGATGACTACTGCTGCATGAGAGAGCTGGTTTCCCCCTGTTAAGTGCCTGCAGCTACCTGAGTACCAACAGACCTACTTCTTGGCTGTGGTAGTGTCTTTTGGGGGCTTTGCAGAATAGATTACCAAAAATACATTCCTGGCCATGTTTCAAGCAATAAACCACTTTCTTTATGAGATTAGTGGTGGATTGTTCTTAGCAAATAATTGTTTGAAAATGTTACTACAGGTGGACAAATGCAGTGCATGCTATCCTTACCTGTGACCAAAGTGTGGGTGCTGAAAGGAAGAGTTTAGAAAAAATCTGATTGTAAGCAGGATGAACTAAGATTGATTATCAGTTAAAAGCCCAGAGGAACTAGATAAATAATTGCTCTAAAAGTTTCTGGAGCTCCTTGTTTCCTAAAAGTGAGCAAATAAATTGATGTAGATGGCAGCATGCTAACCAAAGATGGGCTAGGGGGGGATTTTTCTAACTCATAATATTCTACTAACCACGAAGTGCAAATTATAATTGCTTGAGAACAGGCCCTATATATATAGCTATTCCAGGTAACTGTTAGCAGAATAGTTACCCAGGACTCCAGTCTGGAAGAAGGTATGCAGTACAGTCTGTTGGAGTAATCTGATTATGACCTGAAAATAAGCAGGTAGACCAATGAGGGTATGAAAGATGAACCCATTCATGTTTAGATCAGGGTAATGTAGCAGTACAGTGTTGAGTGACATGGTAACTCTGACCCATGCTTCATAAACTGTTGTCGATAATAGCACAGGAGGAGATGAAGCCAATTAAGAAAGTGATGAGTCAGGTGGAGTTTAGAGGGGTATGACTGGGTCATCTCATCATGATTATGATAATGAAGTACCAGGTGTGTTTTCAGTAGCACCTTTTAATACAAGAATAACATCTCTTTCGATGCATTACTTACTCTAAGTAGGAAATTACAGTCAGCATCTCTGGAAGGAGAAATGGTTCAATGTGCTAAGCTCAGTGCAGCAAGGCACTTCCCCTAAGATAAGCAAGCTGAAAAACGATGTGCATGTACATAAGAAGTACTGTACTACTTTACAGTATAGCAGTGAAGCATCCTGTTGGGTTTAGCTGTTATTTACAAGTCTAATTCCCTTTCAGTCCTATAAAAGGACAAAATACCTCAATGCCATAGGCATGTATTTTTAACATGTACCAACTGGGCTTGTGCGAGGATGATAAAATGTACAGCTAAAATAAATAGCTCGGACAGACTGATAAACAGTAGATACTAAAACTTCCATGCTGGATTCTCCTAGGAACTGTACCACTACCCTGGCTGTTTCTCATCTATAGTCTTTTGCTCAGCTCTAGGTCACCCTATGTTCATTCTGCTTTAGACAGATCTTTCTGCAAACAAAGGGAATATCATGGATACTTATGACTTGAAGAATGTGACCACAAGGTATATTTAATATAGTACAGGGGAAGGGGACAGGAAGTTTCTCCTTTCTGTTAATAATAGATCAAAATGGTTGGAGACGTGAGATTAGGGCTCTGAACTTGATGGATTAAGCAAAATTAATCAGATCTATAGCTGAGTCATGAATGGGTAAATCAGGCACTGAGAAAAACAGTATTGGATCCTCTTTCCTTTGACTCAGTTCAACATGCTTTTAAGGGGCAGTGCCATTCAAGAGTTCCCGTCTCTTTGACAAATAACGAAGTAGATAAAAAATAAAATGTGATCACAGTCATTCCTCTCTGAGAGTATAGGCAGCTGGCTTTCTATTTAAGATCTCTATACTGTACCCTTAGCCTTTGAATTTTCATCAAATTCCAATTCTGATGTATACTGTTAAATGCCAGACTTGCTACGCAGCCTCAACATTTGTGCTGATTGGGTAGCCAATGTATTCAGCTAAAAGGGAGCTGTGTTTAAAGAATGGATGAAATCACACCTTTGTGCATATCAATTATAAAACACTGAGATAAAAGCTGCCCTGTAACTAGAAGTTACTATTGTATTAAAATTATGTTAAAGAATACAAATAGTTATATTATTTGGAATTAGATGAGTATAGGTTGTAGGGTATTTGATGAAAGGACTTGGTTAATGGATTTCAAAATCCCAAAGTAGCCATAACATGACATCCTATTTTTGATTCTCAAAAAACCATGAGCTAATATACAAAATAGCTTTGCCACATATGGTGTGTATTATTTCTGAGCATATCATTCAATCTGGTTAGATTTTTATCTAGTTGATTCTTTCTGCAAAATCATTCCTAAGGAATGTTATCTGATAAGTTTAGCTCCTGTCTTTTTTTGCTGGTGCTCAGTTTCTTCCAGGTTAGCTTCTTCACCAACCAGTAATCACTGTCTGGATAGCTGCAGTTCAGATTGTTTGTGAACAATGACTAGTGAATCAAACAACAGCATTTCTCTGCCTGCACTAAATGAATATACACAAAGTATGTGTTTGGGTGTTTGAAATAATGAGTAGTTGAATATCCATGTGTCTCAAGCATATATGGTCACTGTTTTTATTAGTGCTAGTAACTACCACGTGACCTAAACTTATTTTAGCAGTAGGAACAATGCTCATTCACTGGAATTTCACAATTCCCTGAAACAAATCTGCCAGTAAACTATGCATTGTGTTACTAGTGGTTATTGAATAGAATGGAAATGTAATGTGGTTTGTGTGTGTCCGGCAAGCCCATGTTAGAAGCCACGCAGAAATAATGACTAATCCTCCTTGATTTAAGTGTGACTTGTTAACTCTTCTGTGGATGAAGTATGGAATGGGAGAACCTTGTTGACAGGTTTTGAAGGAACAAAGTAACAGAAAAATTACCACAATAGATTATATTTTCAGTCCATCTAAGTTAGCATCCTCTTTTTGATAAACTCGTGTATCAGGATAAAGGTGAAGGTGTGAGAAATTCACTGTAGGCAAACAAGAATTTAATTCTAATGTGGATTTAGAGTAGTTAGTTATTGGCATCAAAGGTAAACCCTGAATTTAATAAAAAATCCAGAATGGTCCTAGCTTTACATTTTGGATATAATTTAATATTGGGTTTATATTTAACATCAAGCATAAATATATTTAATATGTTTAATATTAACTTCAATATGGCTTTTAAAATACAAATTCTGAGAGAGGTCTCCAGAAGACTTGTGGAAAACTGCACCATGGACAGTGTAGGCAAGGGGAGGCCACCTGGAAAGCGGAAGGAGAGATGACTGACAACCGGTGGGAAGAGTTTTATCCATTCTTGTCTAAGCTAAACAGGGGAGACTTTCACTGAGCAGTGGGTTTTGAAAAAGCTAATTGAACAAGTCCTTCCAATTGCAAATCACAAATGAAAATTGACACTAATGCTGCATATTCAGAAAGCTGGCATTGGTGGGAGACTTATGTTGCCTATTTTCAAATGAAAGAGGTCACTCCTTTACTCATTTGTTTGGTGTTTGTCGTAATAACTGTAATTACGAGTCACTACTGTGATAATTTAATGTAATTTAGCACATAATTAGTGAACAAAAATCCTACACAATAATTCTTTCATGGAGCCATGGTGCTAATAAATAGTGGCATTCAGTGACATCTTTCCTGTCAATGCGCTCATCAGGGTGATGTAGCCTATAGTATTTTAACTTGTCTTGCTTTCTTTTTTGAAAAAGGAGCACAAGTATCACAGCAGAATATCTGAAATGAGAGCTGCAAAAAATGCTCTGCCCTTTGGCAAAGTTCGCTAACCTATTCATTACCCGGTGAGTACAGCTAAAATAAGTGTCCTCTGAAAGCTTCATTGTCCTTTCCACGCTCTGCTGATGCTCAATAATGATATTGCTGCTGATTCCAGGGAAAAATACTTCTATTGATGGGAGGGGGAAAAGTATTTTCAATAGGCTTTTCTGGTGCAGACTCCTCTCAGTTGATCTTTCATACAGGAAATAATGTCTGATGTTTTCTCTTCGTGTAGAAGAGGAAAGGCTTGAACTGAGGTGTTTCGTGACTGCTCTGCATGCATGACACAGAAAACCCAGACAATGCAGTTGACACATGCCACAATCACAGAGTTGAAGTAAAAGAACAAGAACACTTCTCTTTCAAAACCCTCCTAAGTGTTAATGTGACTATGTAAGCAATACTTCGTATACCTCTCTTCTCAAGGGATCAGGTATCAGAAGCTACCAGTTTTCCAGTCCCACAGCTTATCTTAGAGCAGTGACTTAATGATTTTAAATCAGATTTTAAAATACAAAGACTTCATTAAACTCATGTTTAGCCTGGAGAAGGCTTGGGGGGAATTTCATCAGCGTGTATAGGTACCTGACGGAAGGGAATAAAGACAAGACAACCAGACTCTTCTCAGTAGTGCCCAGTGACAGAACAAGAGGCAATGGGCACAAATACAAATGCATGAGATGTTCTGAACACAAACCCCCATTTTTAAACTGTGAGGGTGGTCAAACACTAGCACAGGTCACTCAGAGAGGTTGTGGATACTCCATCTGTGGAAGATCCTAACTGGAACCCAACTGGACCTGGTCCTGGACAACATGTGGTAGCTGATCCAGCTTGAGCAGGGAAGTCGGACTTGATGATCTGAAGAGGTACATTCCAACCTCAACCATTCTGTGATAGGTTGGGTTTTTTTTTAAATCATCACCTTCCTAAGCCTTGGTCCAACTTTTTACGTAAAGAACAGACTTACTGGGATGAGTTTAAAATGTGCACCAGTGATTAGGATCTAAGTTGATAGCATTTCCCATGCCACATCATCTACCTCAGGCCAGCCAAACCATGCGGATTCCCACTGGCAAGACTATCCCTTCAGCAGTCATTTTCAATAACATGCCAGAAACAGACCTTGACTGTCAACCCAAGATGTTTGGTTTATAATGCTTTGTACATTATAACACTATAGTTGCAAGAAATTCTGCAAGGATTAAACCTATAAGTGTTTCCGAGGAAGGGGAAATCATTCTTTGTTTCCATTTTATATGGGGCAGAGGTGAATCAAGTAGCTTGCTTTTCACTGTGGATGAACGTTGGTTTTGAGTGAGACCTCCCATACCCCTTAACCTGATCTAGACTTTAGAAATAGCAAAGATCTGTGGAAATCTGTAGTTGAATGGAGTATCTGCAGCTAAAATAAATTGGAGGAGAAAAGCAAAAGATATCCCAGGAGTAGGGTCCCCGTAATCAGATGTTGGTTGTGTTGGGGTTCAATGCAATGTATGGGGAGAGCACCATATTTGCCTATGCACTGTGATCTTATTAGTCTGCCTGAGTGCTGGAAGGGTGTGTGAGCTGGTAGCCCCCACTCCTTTCCACAAACCTGTTTTCATCAGCTCTATTCAAAACCTTTCATTCTAAAGCTGAACCCTCATGGTCCTGCCCTTTCTATATCAGCCTATTGTTTGGGGATGTGGTTAATCCCCAAGCCCTTGACCTTCAGTGGTTTGTACTGCTGTCAAGACACATTATACAGCTTTCTAAACTGCTCTGCACTACAGAAGAAAATGTCCACAGTAGGGTTCTTTTGTTTAAATTACCATGCAATAGGCATCAGTTTTATCATGTAAACATTTTCTTATTTTTCTTCTGGGGAAACAATCTCCCCCATCCCTTCTCCAGAAGAGTTTCAGCATGAAAAACAGAGCTGAGAAGCTAGAGTAGGTGTAGAGGAGCCGTCTGCAATTTGCAATTTTTCCTGCTGGGATAGAAGCTGAGATGGAAATGTGAGGTTAGTATTAATACTTAGAAAGATGATGGCTTGATTTTTCAAAGTAAAAACATAATTTATGAACTGGCCCATAGCTTTGATGAAAAACAGGTTGCTGGGATCTGGGAGAATCCATAAGGCACTCCAGGACCTTAGCTCTACTCTTCATGCTTTTTGGTGAATATTAACTCTAAGGAAAGGTGTAGCAACTAGGTGGTGTTCTCCCTTAATCCACAGATACAAGGACAGCAGATGTAGCACATGCCTTCCACCCTCAATGTTCTTTCATTCAGAGATTTAACCTTAGGGTAACAGGAACAATTTCTTCTCCCTGCCGCTTCAGTTTTTGTCTTTTTGAGGATTTCAGCATGTGTCTCAGCTGGACTAATGGGAGTTTTGAAATGGACTAAAAATAGCAACTCATTTCACAACCATCAGAGATGACTTTCAGCTATCAGCTAAGCTGCATTTTGATATGGAGCTGTGTATTGGGTTTGTGTGGTGGGATTTTGGCAGTGGGGGAGGGGCTACAGGAGTTGTTCCTGTGAGAAGCTGCTGGACGCTTCCCGAGCTCCAAGCTGGACCCACCTCTGGCCATGGCTGAGCCAGTCAGCAATGGTGGTAGCACCTCTGGGGTAACATGTTTAAGTGGAGGCAAAAGAACGTATGAGGGAAGCAGCAGCAGAGAGGAGTGGGATGTGAGAGCAGCTCTGCAGACACTCAGGTCAGTGCAGAAAGGCAGGAGGAGGTGCACCGGATCAGAAGTTCCCCTGCAGCCCGTGGTGAGAGGGCGGGCTGTGCCCCTGCAGCCATGGAGGGTCACGGGGGAGCAGAGAACCCCCTGCAGCCTGGGGAAGACCCCACGCCAGAGCAGGGGGATGCCTGAAGGAGGCTGTGACCCTGTGGGCAGCCCACACTGGAGCAGGGTCCTGGCAGGACCTGAGGCTCCATGGAGAGAGGAGCCCAGGCTGGAGCGGGTTTTCTGTCAGGACTTGTGACCCCAGGGGGACCCAGGCTGGAGCAGCTGCTCCTGAAGGATGGCACTCTGTGGGAGGGACCCACGCTGGAGCAGTTTGTGAGGAACTGCAGCCCATGGGAAAGGCTCACATTGGAGAAGTTGGTGGAGGACTGTCTCCCGTGGGAGGGACCCCACACTGGAGCAGGGGCAGAGTGTGATGAGTCCTCCCCCTGAGGAGGAAGGAGCGGCAGAGACAGTGTGTGATGGACTGTCCACAAACCCCATTCCCTGTCCCCTTGCACTGCTGGGGGGAGGAGGTAGAGAAAATCAAGGGCAAAGCTGAGCCCAGGAAGAAGGGAAGAATAGGGGAAGGTTTTTAAGTTCTGTTCTGTTTTGTCTCTCATTGTCCTACTTTTTGATTTGATTGGTGACTAATAACATTGATTTTTCTTCCCCAGATTAAGTCTGTTTTGCCTGTGACCGTAACTGGTGAGACATCCCTCCCTGTCCTTGTCTCAATCCAGGGTGGGGAGGAGTGAGCCAGCAGCCACAAGGTGCTGAGTTGCTGGCTGGGCCTAAACCATGACAAGCTGATAGAAGAGAAAGGACTTGGATGTATTAGAAACTCCTGTAAAAGAGGTTAAAGAGTTTGCTTCCAAGATTTGCCATGTTCTGCTTAAGAATGCCATTTTCACGCCAAAGAGATTTCATACCAAATTTTCTAGCTATTACCTTTAAGAATCAATTTCTCACATCAGCGTGTCAATAAGAACGTTTACCTTGCATGGTAAAGGAGATTAACATCAAATAGTTTAAGAGGACTGTATCCTGTAACAATAATCTTAGCTTTACTTGGACAGTGATGACCTTTAGATTAACAAGCACAACTCAGGAAAGAGATCTTTGAGTCAGAGTAAATATTTCTCTGAAAATTGCATCTCAATAGCTGTCAAAAATACACACAAATGTTTATAGAGAAGGACCTAGGAACAACCACTGCACAGATTCGTAGGTTGCTGGTGCCTGGAGCAGTGCCTGCTTGCAGCTGTGGTCATGCAACCTGGCAAGGGGAATTGTGGGACTCACAGGCACACTGGGGTGATCATACATGAGGGGCAGCTCTCTGCATGGAGATTCAAACAGCCTCTGCTTCTTTGTTTTTCAAAAGAGATGGCTGGGGTGGAGTTGATAGATTTGATATTATCACAGATGTTGTGGAGAAAGTGAGTGGGAAATGATTATTCACTAGCCCTGGCAATACAAGTTAGCTTAATGATGTTATCCATTGACAGATATAAACCAAATAAAATGAAATCTGGTTTCCCCACACAATACTTCCGATATTAAAACCACGAGACTCATTGTTATGAATTGTTGTGGAGGGCAGAAGTTCAGAAACTGATTAGACAACGTCAGGAAGGGTAGGTCTGTCAAAGCTTGTCAGATATTAAAGCCCATCAGCAGCCTCCAGCTCCGAAAGTTCCCAGACTGCACACCACTGAAGCTGGGAGGCTGTTGCCGCAAAGGGATTGCTCTGTCCACACTTCATTTTGCTCTTTCCTGAACATCCTCTCCTGACAACTGCTGGAGCCTGTAAGGGATAAATGGCAGACAGACCTACAGTCAGACCCTATCACTAGTTACCGCTTCAGCTTACCACCCATGGAGTTAACCATGTCTATAGATGTTACAGTCCTGATAGCCAGGACAGAAATTGGCAGCAACACCAGCACGAAGTCTTCAGTGAAACGTGCCCATGGTTGTCCCTTTGCGATTGTAACAAAGGTCTTGCTGTGATTTCGTCACAGTGCCACAGCTGAACCACGTGTCTCGCGTTTCGCTCTGATTTCTCTCGACACCGATGTGTTTTGTAATTGCACTGCAGGGATTTCTAACCAGTGCAATTGCACTGCAGGGATTTCTAACCAGTGCAAAGGTAGTTTTCCTGGATTCCCTATTGCTGCTGGCCTACCCACCAATAGAGGTTTTACTAGCCTCCAAGTTCCTAAAATCACACTGCCCATCACTGCTTTTTGTAACAGTTGGGACCTCTGATTCAGCACTTCTCCCAGTCCCTAGGCTTCTCCAGCTCCATTCATACCAAATAAATATGGTTTTCAGAAAGGAGAGACCTGCCCGGCCAAGGGAGAGGTAGAACAAAGGGGGAGATGGGCAAGAAAGGGAAGAGCTAGGCAAAGGGCAGATGGCACTTTCCTGGGGCACCTGCCCAAGATAAATTCTGTGTCCCTTTGCAGGGAGAGAACCAAGCAGGAAGTGGCAGGGCCTGCAGCAGCAAGAAGGGAAACACCATAAAACAAGGCTGAACCAGCCTGGTAGGATCACAGATCAGGGTACTTTTTAGGAGCTGCAGCTGTGCCCCCAGACTTCCACATCATGAGCAAGCTCCTATGCATTTCCCCTGCTGCTTATAGAAGGGCAGGTTTGCCAAGCTCAGCGGGAGCTGGAGGCCTGAGGAAGCAGCTGCCTCCAAGAGATCCAGCTCCCAGTGCTGGCCAGACCCTGGGTTTGACAGGAGTGAGCCTGCCCATCAGGGGGAGGTTTTTCTTACTCCCAGGGACTGTGTTTCTAAACCAAGCTCAGGCCCAAGCAGGTGATGACTTAAGAAGCCCTGCCTTGTGGCTGTGAGACGGTGACCGCTCTGTGACCCAGCAGTGGTGCAGATTAAGGAGGCTGGATCCTGCCTCCTCTTCCACAAGGGGAGTGTGGAAGATCCTATCGAGCACTCAGCTGGACTTGCTGTAAGCCCACTCTGCTGAGCGTGGTAACCTGCGGTCCAGGGGATGCCAGCCGTCAGCAGCGTGAGATACCTGAGTCGTCTGATGGGCAGTACACCGCCGGAGTGAGGAGCAAATCCGGGTAGGTCACAGAGCTTGCAACGTCTGGTGCTGGGCTCCTGCAGGTGTTTGTGATGTAGCTGCCATGCCCCAGCGTGGCATGACATTTACATTCAAAATCAAACTTGGTGTACAGTCCCACTGCAAGGGTATGTGTGTGTACATACCCCAAGAGCTGCAGGAATACCTCGTTGCTGAGTGCGCAGAGTTACTTGAGTTTGCAAAATGGTATCAACTGACGGAGGAAATTATTAATGGAACAGATGCTGGCAGGGGCAGAGAGGTTTGGAAAGCCTGTTAGGATATTCACCCATCCAGCTTCAGCCACGTTCCCTCCTCGTGTCTCATGTCTGTGTTTCCAAGCTTATTTGTAATCCGTTGCAATAGCTCTGACTCCCCTGTGCTTTGCGTTTGCAAATCAGTCTGCCAGTCTAGAGCCATATCAAATGTTTTCAACCAGCTCCACTCTTTCACCCCTGTCAGCCGTGCTGACTAGATGAGTAGGCTCGGGAGTTGGGCAGGACTAGCAGACGTGACCTTCTGTGAATCAGCTGCAGACGGGCTCCATCTAAGGGGACTAGAGACACCCTCCAGCAAAGCTTGCCATGGTAATTTAAGACTTTACCATCTGCAGCTCCCCCTTTTTTAGGACGTGCTGTTTCATAGGGGAAGAGAAATACTTGCTCCCACCTTAACTCGCTCTGCATTTCCCTCACCAGCTTAAGCCAGCTCTGAAAGCTGGGGCAGTGGTCACACTGACACAGGACCACTTTTACTGCCTCCACCACAGGGCGAGTGCTTCGTCTGCCACCACAAGATCTCCTCCCAGTTTTCTGTGTTCATCCGCAAACAGTATTACATATTCAGATGTGATCTTTGCTGAGAAATAGGTGATTTTTTGTTTGTTTTTCACAGTAATTAACGGAGACAAGATACTTTTGTTTTGCTTTGAGAGCTGCGATAGGCAATGTCAGCTCTAGAAACAGCTGCTGGCTGCAGCTGCATTCTTTTTTATTTTTTTTTCCCCTGGAATATGTAGAGTAAGGTAAAGCAGCACATTTTGTAAATGAATCTCAATTTGACTAAATTTCTTCAGTGGGAAGGAACCCTGAAAAAGCCTTTTAAAACATAAAAGTATTTTGTTGAGATGCTTTCAAATATTCTTTTCATTGAAGCAATACTTCATTTAGAAATTTTCCTTACTGTTTTGAAGGCTCAAATAAAAAATTTTGGGTCATTTTTATGTTTCTTTGAGTTGAGAAAAGAAACTTCTCCACATTTCGGTTTGCACAAAAAATGTCTGTTTTTTCATTCTGGTTGACCTGAATTCCCAACACAGATCC
Organism: Eurypyga helias; assembly: GCF_000690775.1. Lineage (NCBI taxonomy): Eukaryota > Metazoa > Chordata > Aves > Eurypygiformes > Eurypygidae > Eurypyga > Eurypyga helias. Next base: position 41,671 of record NW_010244888.1, on the reverse strand, counting down.
AATTTTGTTAATATTTTTTTAACATGAAAGAACCAAAACAGCAGCTATTAGCACATCTCAGAGTGCATCTTTCCTGTTTATCTCACAGTAGAAAAGATGCTTTCCTTTGCTTCATTACATCCTATTTTATACAGATGATAGTCATCTTGTGTTGCCCTGACAATTCCTTTGCCTCCTCCTGGCTATCCTCACCTCTCCAGGCCTTTCTGTTGTATCCTTCTGCTCTATGTAGGTCACTACTGCACTTCCCTGGAGTCTTTCCTTGGCGTTTCTGAAATGAGATGCTTCATTAGCCGCTCTCCAGTCTTCTGGCATTACTGACTTCTGTAGTCAGCTTGCAGACACCTCTGCTAGTGGCTGTCTTCCTCTTGCTGTTTGCCCTACGGAAATAGTACCAAACGCATCCATGAGTCAGAAACTCCAGGGAATGCCCATTAGTGTGCGCTGGGCTTCTCCTGGGTGTGTTTCACACTGAATTTTATGGAACCTCATTACGGTTTTTTTGTATTTAGATGCTTGGCATAGTTAATATTTGAGGAGGACAGATATAAGGTTTTAACATATTTTTAAAATGTCTTAAATCACTGTGCTTTGAGGTAGAGGGAGGAGATTTGCAAACAAGAAGCTACTCTATGCTTCCAGCTCAAATGGCTCTTATTTTTTACCCTAAGAAAAAGAAAACTAAATGAAGAGGAAGGGAATTATGCATATGAGTCCATGCAGCTCCCTGCCCCCTCCAACAGGAGCACTGAAACCGAACAAGGCACGGCGGTCTTCTTCTGCTGGGAAGAGACATTTCAAAGGTAGGAAACTGGGAGAACAAAGCGTGCATGTTCCAGAGCTCTGCACACAATCACCAACAAATAAGCCTGGCAGCGTCTTCCTTTGCTGTAGGAGTGTGCTCCATACAGCTAATCCCCGCGTCCTGAGTTGCCATCTGGAGTATGCCAGGAGCAGGTCTGTGTAACAGAGGTGTTGCGACAAGCCGGGCAGCGTACCGAGGGCCTGCCAGCAGCCACGGGCTGTCCTTGCTCAGTCACACTTGTAGCCTAATACACAAAATGTACTTGGTGAAGGGCAGACGCCTCTTGTGAGAGGTCTCCTGGAAATAAAAGCCGGCGTTGTATCAGGGGTATTTCCCTCCCACAGTTCGGGAGCAGGATGGCCCTCAGCACGCTGCTTGGAGCACCACCGGCACCCTGTGTCAGGGAGACTTTCGGAGAGCAGGAGAAGGATCGACAGCGAGCAAAAACCGCTGCACCCGAGGAGAGGATGCTTGGCTCCCGCTGTGCTAGAAATGGCCTTTCCTGGGTTGAATGCCAGGCAAAGGCCACGTGGCAGCTGGGGGCTGGTGATCGTCCAGCCACCCACCCCATAGCCACCCGTGGTGCTCATTGCTCCTCATCACGCACAGCCTCCGTCAACCACTCGCCCCAGCCAGCAGCATCCTGGCGTCCCCCGCTGCCCTGCGTGCTACTGCAGGGCAGGCGGCAGAGCCCCCGCAGCTCCGCTGGAGAGCCCCTGGCAATCCAGCCGGCGCCTGTGCCTTTCCCCTGGTCGGGGGCCCCACGTTGCCTCCACTCTTCAGCAGCCACAAGTCTCTTGGTGGGGGGCGGGGGGGGCTCTGTGGGTGCTTTACAGCTATTGCTGTTTCCACTTCTGCTGGTTGATATGTTTTTTGCCTCTCCTGTCCTTTCTCAGCTTCATCAGCATCCTATTTGTGCTCCGCTCCCTTTTATGGCAGGGGGGGGGAGGCAAGTAGGAACGTGTAGCCAAGTGCAAGTTTCCAGACTCTTGGCAAACCTTTCTATTGGAAAAGGGGGAGAAGAATGGCTCAAAAAGCGCAGCCAAGCCCTGATGGCTGTAACGGTGCAGGACTATTTATCTCCCTGTTTGAGGCCTGTGCTCTGTGCTGGGCTGTCAGAGCAGGAACAGCTCCTGGCAGTGAGGGTGCTTTCCATGCAGTGATCTCAAAGCTGTCTGCTGCGAGCAGTGGACTCTCGCTCATCGCACTTTGGGGAAACAGGGAAGGAAGATCAGAGACGTGACATGAACTCCTGCCTGCCCTGCCTCACTCCTGTCTCTCCTGACAGCTGCAGTTTCTCACCACCTTCAGTCCAGGGCCCTTGTGTCACACAAGAAGTAGAAAATCACCCATTAATCTTCTTCCTGTTTTTCCCCCAGGAGCTGCTGTGTTTGTTCAAGTGAGGATGCATTTGCTTAGAAAGGCAAGTGCTGCCCATCAGCAGCAGGCACCCTTTCCCTGCCCCTCTCCAGAGGGCTCTCCCAGCAGGAAGGTGACAGCAGCATCATGCTTGACATCCATCACTGGTAAACTGGCAGACGGTCACCCATCACTCCAGAAGTAAAGTCCCTTTGTCGACATTGACCTCAATAATGAAAGGTGCAACTTCCGTTTGTAAAGAAAAAGAGAAAAAAAGTCAAAGGTTTGGGTCATGTGTCCCCCTGCCCCTCCCTCCCATGGCTTTGATCCATCTTGGGCGTTGGTCCAAAAGCTCATTAAAAGGAAAAGTACAGCCAAGTGTTGCTCTGAAAGAGAGGAAAAAATGGCTCATCCATCAGGAGAGAGACAAACAGTGTCAGATAGTGGTTGCTAATTTGCTCTCCCTGGGGAGATCTGCTTCTTTTTAACCAGAAGAGTGTTTTGCCATGGAGGGATTCAGAGTCAGCCTGACTCTTTCTTAGCCCAGGCTTCTCCCTTTCCTCGCATGACCCCAAGGGCAGGCATCTCCTCTACCTGTTGACCTCCTCTGATGTTCTGGGTGGGCACTGCTTGGGGAAGAGACACCTCACCAATCAATGCGCAGATGGCACCTGGAATTCTCCTGCAACAGCTGAAATGTGGTGAATAGATGCATCCTGTAACAGCAGGATGGTGGCAAATAGGTAAATTCAAAAGAGAGAAACCAGCCTGAACCATAATTCTATTATTCTATTAGTCTGAAGAAAAGGAGGCTCAGGGAAGACCTTATTGCTCTCTACAACTACCGGAAAGGAGGTTGCAGAGAGGTGGGTGTTGGTCTCTTTTCCCAAGTGACAAGTGATAGGACGATAGGAAATGGCCTCAAGTTGCACGAGGGAAGGTTTAGATTGGATATTAGGAAAAATCTTTAATTTAAAAAATTTTTAAACATATTTCAGGACAAAACCAGTTACATGCATGGTACCAGCCCAATATTCATCAGGTTACCTGGTTAGGGCAAGGACTATGGAGAATGCTACCTGAAGATGCAAATGTTGCATGACAATGAGGAAATGTTTATTGTCCAAAAGTCACTCAAAATGCTTTTGAGTGGAAACTGCTGAAGTTGCTGATTTGCAGTGTCACTAAATAAATGACAGAAAAGTGGAAGAAAGATGATGTTTTTACTAATACTTAAGTATAACTGAGATGTCCATTTGAGTCCAGGCAAAATAATGGAATAGCTGAATGGAATTCTTTATTAAAAAATTAAGAGGGAGGGGCTAATGAATGCCAATCATTGTCAAACTGACTGGATACCTTTCTTTTGTTGAGATAATAATTTTGGTGTATAAAGATAAAAATATTTATGTGTTTAAATTCAGTTTTCATCCAAGCATTTTCTTTGCAAAAACACAATGTTTTGGTTAAAAAACATACATAATTCACAGTGGAGCATGTTCAGTGGCTTGGAAAGTGACTCACTGCCAGTGCTCCTGTGTAACCATAACTGGGGAATCGTCATTTCGTCAGGACAGTTTCCACTGGGGTCCCGCAGGCAACTGCAGTTTTAATCTTGCCTCTTCTCCTGCATTAACTGCGGCATGTGCTCTGTGTGTGGGGGAGCTGCTGGGAGCTTTGTCTCTCTGGTGAAATAAATCAAGATTTCTACATGCAGGTATTTCCATCAGGAATGTGCCATTGTAGGGCTCCTCGGTCTGGAAGGCGAGAGGACAGTAACCGCACATGGGGGAAATTCCATCTCCACAAATTCAGCCTGCAAGTAATGCCCAGATTTTTCACGGTCAGTGGAACCTCTCCTTGCCCCAGCTTGCCAAAGGTTGTGGTCACTGGGCACTCAGCCTCGGGATGGGATGTTTTTCCAAATGATGCGCTCATGTTCAAGTGGAGTTGGTTCAGGGAAGGCCTGTGGTCTCTGCGGGTGGTTTTCGTGCCCTTGTCATCTGAGGACTCCAAAAACTGTTGCCACTGAAAGTGTAGATCCTTAGAAATGTCATTTATAGGTTGTAATACAGTTGTTACTGAAGTTGTTTTATTGAAGTTGCCCTGTTTAGTCATATTTTCTATATTTTAGAAGACAGTATGCATGGGAACTGTAGGTCAGCTGTCATGGGCTAACCCTGGAGTCCCGTCTAGCTCATCCAAAAAATGGTGCTTGTACCAACTTTTTCTCAGGAGAAATATATATCCTCTGGTACAGCATTAGTCAGCATTCTCCTCTGCCTCAGCAGTTGCTATTTTTTAGTCATTGGAAGGAGGGCTGCTTTAAGAAATACCATTTGAGTCATAGGGAAATTGAGCAGGGGTCAAGTCGCACTGTCCTGAGTAGGAAGTTGCACTCCCACTTCCTTCCTGCCTCTTTCCAGAAGCTCTCAATAATCCTCTCCCTCCTCCCTTTCTGTAACCCAGCTGCCTGGGGAGTGAAACCTTCCCTGGCTCGCTCAGGAGCCTGTGAAATACTCCTAAAAATGGCCTCTCCCAGACCCACACTAGCTGCCTCCTTTGGTGAAGATGAAAGGTATCACTCAGGTTTTTTGTGAACCCTTGGCTGCTCGCAGCTCCATGCCCGTCCCTTACTGTGTGTCTTACTGCTCCTGGAAAGGTGAGAAATCAAGTGCCTCCAGCCATGGGAGGCTGGGCCCAGGGCCCGGAGAGTGGCGCAGAGCTCTCCATGGTGGTGCCCTGACGTTAGCACCTCTGGGTCACCATGCCCAAGCAATGCCCACTTGACCAAAGCTCCACTTTGTCAGCTTTAATTATTACTGCAGCTTACTGCTGTGCTGGTTTTACTGAACTGATGCGTAACACGAGGCAACTACAGTTTAATCCCATTTCACAAATGGGGAGCGCTTAGGCCTGTTCCTCTAAGTGACGCCAGAGGGATGTGGCAAAGAGCCGCATGAAGAAGTGGGCTGTTTCGTGGGCCAGTTTGCCGGGGAGGAAGTGGCTGAAGATCCTTTCATCTCAGCATAGCGGGATGTGTGGGTGCTCCGTAAGCAGTGCTTGGGGCAGCGGCTCCTCCCTTCAGCGCACAGAGGAAGGAAACCCCGTGGTGATAACTTACGATGGAAGGTAGTGCTGGCTCACAAGCCACAGGGAGGATGTGACTCCATGCTGGAGCTGGGCCAGGGGAGTTTCCAGCAGCGACTGCCACTGCGCTGGCAGAGAAAGGGCCTCTGCGGCTTGGATGCCATGTCTGGCTAAGGGGAGACCCTGCACGAGGAGAAAGGGCTTAGCTGCCCTGGGAATAACAAAAACACTGCTGGTGCTCACACTACCCTGTCGATGTTGGGTGGAAAGGCAGGAGTGGGAGCTTTCTGGCTGATGCAGAGGAGACCTGCACATCTGAGAGACCCCTGCTTTGGAAACATGTCTCTTTATTGCCTTGGACTGAGTGCTTTTGGCTGCCAGGCCCAATTCCATTTATATGTTACCCTTCATCCAGGGTTCCCAAAGCTGTCTGCAGTCCTTGATTAAACCGGTGCTTTTCAGAAGTACACGGGTAATAATAAGGAATAAGCTTCATATGATTATATGCCTTATATTTTTTTTTTAGGACTTTTAAAAAAATGTTAATTTTATACATGCTGAAGTACTGCTGGCTCTCTAAACTGATGAGAGGAGGGAACAAAACTAGATTCTTGCTTCCTGCAGGACACATTTATCCAAGGCTAGCAGAGAGTTTCAACAACACCAGATGTGCATCCTTACTTTGTTAAAGGTGGCCTTGTGCCTCGTGTCCTGCTGAGCCCCACACCCAGCAGGCTGACGGCCCTGGTGCTCCAGGCACAGAGTGGACAACAGGCAGCTGTGGAAAATGGGGGAGCTGTGGAGAATGCTGGCAGCTCCCTGCTGCACACACGGCAGTGCAATATCCTTGGAGCTCAGTGTGGCTGCTCCCAGCAGCTTGCCTGCACACTGGCACTGGTGCCCAAGTGCTGTCACAGTGCAGCAACTCACCCTGCTGTGAGTGGGTTACCTGTGGGTTTGTTCAGCTGTGCCGTTTGCTGGATTCATTTTTATTTCCACTGTGACAGCTTTTACAGGGAGAAGTTAAACTCTCCTCCTAGCTAAACCATTATATTACTCTACTGGATTGCAATAGAAAAGTAGAAAGACTACTATTGTCTGCGAACGCCTATGCCTACAGTTAATGTATTATTAGAGAATGAAAGAGGAGGCTCTGAGTTCTTATTTTTAAGAAAAAATAAAATTATGATAAACTGGTTTTGTTTTGGTTTTTTGCACACTGAAGCATTGGGTGTAATGTATTTTCTGGGCAAAAAGTCCAGGGACACTTGTAGTCCTTCTTCTGAAACCTGTCTTTCATTCATTTGTATGCGTCTGGCCTGCCAAGCGGGACATGGTATCTCTGAGAGCAACGGGCACAGAGAGCTGCCGCTGAGCATCGCCGGGTGTAGGCAATGGCTACTCTCCATCTGTCAGCCTGTGCAATGGGTTTACAAAGGTTTCGCATTCCCTGTGTTGCCTATGCTCTCTATAAACAGAAAGCAATTAGTAAGCTAGTATCTAGAAAAGGTGTAAAGGACAAAAATCTCAGAACAGGTTTTACTGTAGTTTTAAGTAGAAATCTCCCTGTGGATTGCTGTTGTGCCCAGATTTCCCCTAAGCAGGATTAGTTTGTGACCAGAGGGCAGCTTGTCTGTGAGCCCAGGTAATCTATTTTGAAACTGCATTTCTGAGGAGACCTCATTATGTTGCCAAATGACACCGAGTTGGCCTAACGCGCCGGTCTTCCAGGGCAGCCTTGGGCGTCCAGGCACTGCTCTCAGCAGTCAGATGATTTCCCTAACAGTGTCTCGAGAATCATGAGCTCAGGGTCTAGTGAGCCTTGAACAGGGGACTGAGGGCAGTGGGGAGGAAGGAGAAGGATGGCATTTGTGCATGCAGGTGGAAATGGAACAAGACCTGTGCCAAGATGTGATGTTGCATTGGGATGAATCCCATGCCACCTGGGAGCCCAGGGTTTGTAGACTTTATTGGGACAATGTGACATGCCCCAGAAGATTTCACATAGAAAACTGAGAAATCTTTCTGGTTTCCTCCTCTTGTTTCTACAAGCCCATTCTCTATTTCCACCACTATGGAGAAGTTATTCACCAGTGTGCAGAAGGAATGACTGCTGTGTGTAAGGTCATGGGGCCTTGCTGTAAAACTGCTTGCCGTAATGAGCAGGGAGGGTTTCTGCCTGAAGCCAGCGAGAAGGTCAGGCTGGGCACCTGGACCATGACAGCAGACGGCAAGGTCTGCTGCTTGCTGCTGCCTCCCCCTGACCCAAAGATCTGGTGGCAGAAAAATGACCTTCTGTAGGATCCAGGTGCCGGGGAGTAAGCCCCAGTAACAGGACATTGATGTTCCCGTACCCCGGAATGGTTGGACACCATACAAATGGGCGATAGGCATCATGGCTGTACATCAAGGAGAATCAGTGGTGGGGTTGCTCTTACTGTAATACGTCTCAAAGCAGTATTTTGGCGGATGCCTGAACATAGACTCTATGGTATTTTCCTCCTTGCAATGAAGGACAGACCTTTTGACTAAAAATAAAATCCAAGTTCAGCCCAGAATGGATTCCTCCAGAATATTGCTTTTGGCCAAAGTACTCTGAATTGGACAATAACGTCTGGAAAAGCTTCTGTGTCCCTTGACTGGCTAGAGAAAAATCTGTGCTTGATCTTGGCAAATATCCCAGCTCTCTTCAAAGCACGGAATGCTTCTCTCCCTTTTGACCTCATTGCTGTTGGACTCTTATGCCAACCAGAGTTAGGAGATCTCGGCTTATTGCAAAAAACTGAAAATGGCTGGCAGCTGAGTTCAATTCTTGCAGCAATAAGGTGGCTTACTCCTTCTCCAGAAAGGCACAGAAGAGAGGCTTTGTCCAACCAAGCATTGCTCACAAGAGGTATGAAGAAGAGATTTCATCAGCTCCAGCCCAGAGGGACCGCCCTTCTTAGAAGTAAAAACATCATGCTGAACTACATAAATCAGCATTTTCCTCTGTAGGTCAGGAGACCTGTCTGCCATGAACCTGACCGGGCTGCTGTAGGAGCTGTCAGTAACAACATGCCACCTAATCTGCTCTTCCAGGGAACTCAGTTCCCTTGGTTTGAAACACTGGAGTTAGTCATCGTTACCTTAGTAGCCCACTCTTCCATGACGTAGCATGCGAGTACATTTTTAACTACCATTGTAGTGCTTCATGGCTTTTATTCCATTGAAAGGCAAAGGAGCAACATCTGTTTCGAAGGGAAGTGCAAGTGTGGGTAGAAAGTGCCGCCTCTATCCGTGCGTGGTGAAGTCAGCTGCTGTGCTCTGGAGCTGGCCCTTGGCAGGCAAAGAGAGGTGAATCCTTTGATCCATTTCTGGGCAATGGGAAGGGCAGATCCAGCCCCTTTGGGAACAGACACGAGCAGGATGCCCGGCTTCCGACATGGCCCTGCCGGTGCTGGAGACAGAAGGGCCAAGAGACCCTGTGGTTGACCCTGCAGTTGTTCACTAGTGAGACTTGCCCAGTTTCCCACCCACCTCCTGTCTGTGTCCTGAGAAGTGTGAGAAATTGATGTCCTGGATGTTTCCTAGCTGGCTCCCAGCCCAAGAGGGTGAATCACAGCACCACTGTCCTGCATCCAGGCTTGCCCTGCACCAATTACTCATTGCCCACAGCATGTCCATGAAGCAGGATGGCTCCTTTGCTCCACCTCCTAATGTCCCTCAGACTTCGGGATGGTGCAGTCCCTGCCTTCTTGCTGAACTAGTCAGGAAACCCACGGAGGGCAATCCAAAGCCCCTGGGTGCTCCAGGCTTATCACTGCATGCAGGGATTGTTGGCTCATACAGGTTGCATGTTTACACCTCAATAAAGTGTAGAACCTTTTTCACATCAAAAATACTACCTATTTTGTTTGATATGGCTTCCCCTTTGTTACCCCCCCCGCCACTACTTGCTCCTAGATCTGTGTATCCACTTAGATATGCAGACTTTCAATTGTGGGTTGTTTTTTTTTAATTTAAATTTGATTTTGCGAAAGACAAGATGAGCTCCAAGTACCAGAATGTGATAGCTCTGGAATATTACACAGCATTAATCTCAGCAGTGAGTGGGAGCAAGACACTGAGGGATGCGCCGCCTGAGAAAACCAGGGAGGCTCAGTAAGTAGCAGGAGCAGATAAAAGCACAGAGCTTGGGAAGATTTTTGGAAGAGAAATACCAGTATAAGGAAGGCAGACAGGAGAGAGACAACCCAGGCCACTTCCAGGGCAGACCTTTCAGTGAGTGCCAGCAGCTGTGTGCTGCTGGATGTGGAATTGTTTTATGGGTTTCTCTCATTTCCAGGCTCTTGGAAAACTATTGTCTGGTGCCTGACCCAACGGGAAATGCAACTGCTCGACACAGGGAGCACATCCAAGAAGAAAATGGAAAACAAAAAACTAAATTCAGAGGTTGGCTTTTCCTATATTTAGCTTGTCTTCAAGTTAGCTGGAGATGCATGCAACTCATGTTGGAAGATTGAGGAAGCAGAGAGTGTTGCCAGTTCTTGCAGTATGAAAACCCAAATGTGCTGCATTTCTTCTGACCGATGATGTGCTGCAAAAGATGCCTAAATTGGCAGCGTCGTTAAGGGGGGCTGGTTTCAAAGGGTTGCATTAAAGATTTTTCAAGTAAAAGCTAAAACATTTGCCCCCGTAATATTAAAGAGAAAGACACAGAGAGAGTAGACAGAGCTCCAACACGTGCAGGGGTCACAGGTTGTGTAACTGCTCAGAAATCAATGAATCAGGCTGCAGCTGTAGAGGTGCTTTGCGTTTCCTAACCCTCCATAAGATGAAGGTTGCACTCTATCATTTGGAAAGATCCCCACAGAGCTGGTGGGGATTGGGCAGCAGGAGTCTTGTCCCTGAGGGTTTGCCCACGTTACAGGCAGGCCAGGTAAAAACATTGCCCGTGGCCAGCTCCCTTCCAAACCCCGTTAACCACCGCTCTGTTCCCAGCCTGACCCACCAATGAGCTGAAGTCTGAGCAACACTGAAGCTTTCCCAGAACTCCCCCCTCTATTTGAGGTCCAGTCCCCCTGAAAGGGGAACCGTGCTTTAACCCCCAGCCTGTGGCTGCCTTGGGTCTGTCCTCTGTGCCTTACTGCGCAGACGCGAAGAACTCGGGTTCGTTTTCCTCTGAACCACCGTGGCTCACTGACTCCCACGGAGTTGCTCCTGATGGGGAGCTAAAACCATCCCTCACCAAACACACCCATGGCTGACGCACATAGGCTCCCTCTTTTTTCTAGCTGCATTTACTGCTGAGGGTGTTTCCTTTTTCCTGGTCAAACCAGGAATCCAGCCAAGGTACGAGCTCTGGGAACATCAGGGTCCTAGAAGTAAAGTCACGCCAGAAGGTCACAGCCAAGGGATTGGCGTTGCATCCAGCCAGGAGGTTATTGTCTGCTACTCTCAGGCATTAATTGCTGACGAGACTCTGTGTATGTAACACATCTTGTTTCTAATCATGTAAACAAGTATTTTCCTGGTCTTGGCACTGGCAGCCACAATGTGATTAAAATTAAGTGGGTTTCCTCCTCTCCCTGGTAGCGAGCGTTTCCACCAAGCCAACAAAGGCAGCTGCCCGGCCAGGGCTGTGACCCAAGCTGCAGCCTGGACAATAAATTCTGCGAAGGACGATGCAAACCTCCGGGAACAGCCTGTTTCCATGGAAGGTCTGCGGAGCCTGTTGCTCAGTGGACCCCTCTGCATCGCTTCAGCAAGGAAAAGGCAGTGCTGCCCCACAATGGACAAAAGGGATGAGATATCCCGAGGTCCCTTTCAGCATCAGATTCCTGACTTCAAGGGAGGAGAGGCTGAGAAAGAGGAGAAAACGTCTCTGCTGGTGCTGCCTGCACTCCCTCGAATGCCTTAAGTCTCTGCATCAGGGCTTCTGATCACCTGTGGGGCCAGGGAAGATGCGCTCAGCTCCGTGGTGCAGACCTTGGATATGGGGGAGTTTGTTTCTGTGTTATACCCATCCTCCAGTGTTGCAGAGGAGCGTGGCATCAGTCAGTGATGGCATGCGGAGAGGCTGGGTTGTGCCTCTGGCACTGCGCCTGCTAATACCTGTGGTCTTCCTGTGCAGAAGGAATTATATTTTCCAGCCTAGGTTGATGGAAACCACTGCACAGCTTTTCTTCCTTCCTCCCTCCCTCCCTCCCTCCCTCCTTCCCTCAGCCTGGGGCATCTTTTACTCCTGTGGCCACCTGGGAATTGCGCCGAACAAGTCCCAGGCTGCCACAAAAGACCTGAACACAGGCAAGGCCCATGGGGACCCTCACCCTGTGTGCTTCCTGCAAGCAGTATGGATTTGACTCTCACCAGCCTTCTGTGGACTTGGGAAATGAGGCATGGATGCCCCTGTGTCCCCTTGTTGGTCTCAGCAGGTCGAGGGGTCCAAGCTCACATCCCGGGTGGATGCTAATTTATTCAGGAGGGCTTGTTCCTTTGGCAGATGTTCTGCATTTCACTACATCAGAGACTCAGCTGTCAGCAGAGAGGGCAACATGCATATTCAGGGCCTCTTTTAATGTCAGCCATTGCAGAATGCGTCTGCCGCTGGGCAGTGACTGTTTGAAATGCCGGGCGGCTGTCGGTAACGCACCTCAGCATACTCTGTGCAAGTGGGGGAGCTCCCTTGGAGGCCTCTTGAATCTCACTCTATTTATTAGAAGGGCTGATTGCTCTGGGAGACTTTTTGCTATCAAGCTAGATGGTGAATGGACAGTTCACCAGATGCGGCACACTGGTACCCTGCAGGGCTGATGCAATTTCTGCTTTTCTTCTAGAAGGTGGCTTAATGCACTTCTTGCAAGTTCCTTGCTCAGTGGTTGCCACTAACCCTCTTACCGCAGCCAGCATGCTGCAGCTAGCATGGTTACCATGCATTATCTCCCTCAGGTGGCTGTCCATGGACGTACAAAAGCGGTCAAAGGTTATCAAACGTTGCGGTTTGTTAGTGTCTTCCATCTTATCATATAAAGCTTCTAGTTACAGCTGAGAAAACATTAAATACCTAAGAGTTAAGGGCCTGAGTGCTCTGCTAATAGCAGTGAAACAGGAGTTTGTGCATGTACAAGAATAGTTGATGTAGTTGAAGTACCCTATTTGTGATTTTTTAAATTTACTCATGCTTCCTGGCTTGTAATTTTACCTTTACTTAGTGCTGAATGCCTGTGATCGTGGAGTAAACAGCTCTAAGGAACCCAGAGCATGTAGTCAATATATAAATCTAGATGCTGGTGGCATCTCATGGGTAAAGACTTTCTCAGTCTTGTGGGAGAAAAACTGGAATCATTGTGGCGTTACTCTTTCAGGCTGTTCCAGACTTGAGCATATCAGAAACTGTCAGAAGGCAGTTACTGGAACCACCATAACATGGCCTTCAGCTAGTGTGCCGGTGTTGCTGGGGCTTCCAGCTAAGACCTGGGCAAAAGCTGAGCTGCTTATTCCTGTGTGAGGTTACATTCATTCGCGGGCATTTTATTCCTCAGGTCTAGGAGGTTGAAGGGCTTCACGGTGTCACAGTGGTTTCTTTAGGATACTGGCTAGTTACTGTGCTTCTCAAGATCACCAGGCTTGCTTTTCCAAGGCAGGGATCAGCCAGCAGCCAAGCTGTGCCAGCCAAAAAGGACAAAGATGTCTCCGGTAGAACATCATTTCACCGTAAGCGTGTGTATATAGCGACACCCAGAAAAGTCCTTTGCACCAGCAGGGTCAGCCCACATTGATCAGTGCTGGTGGTGCAGTGCCTCTCGGCAGGCTCCCTGTGTGGGACAGCTTTGCTACGCACCCCTTTGCAGTTGTGGTGGTGGAGGAGGTGTCCGACCTTCAGCCCTTGCACCAGTACGAGGACTGTAAGAGCTTTGTTGCTAAGGGATGGCCTCAGCAGGAGTTTGTGTTATGAATGCTGTGAGTCTATATCTGACACAGTGATCTGTACAGAGCAGTGACAGTCACAAGTCGTCGCCAGCTGCAGCTACCAGCAGGTTGCAATGCTCCAGCAGATTGTCTGGCTCTGGGGCAGGGAGCTGGCAGTGCTGAGGTGGCTTGACTTAGCAGGCACCTCCCTTCGGGAGCACAGGCGAGACCTTACCTAAGCGTTTGCTGCTGTTTCCACACTGGGTCTGTGCACGAGGGTCACCCCTGGCTGTGCCCAGGATGAACTTGTGAAACCTCTCCAGCCTGTGGATTTGCTCCAGGCAGACTGCGAACTTCACAGGGCAGCAGCACCACAGTACCAGCACAGAGGCATGGCTGCAGAGACCTTTGCCGGCCAAGGCTACCACAACCCAGAATTTACAGCCTCCAGCCAGTCAATAGGATAGTTCAGGTGGGCTGGGAGACTACGGACCTACAGCTCCCACAGCACAAAGGAAGGCAGTCAATCAGCAGGATAAGGAAGGGAATTATGGAGAAAACACCCCCCTTTTGAAGACAGCTCTCCTGTAAGGAGGACACGAAGGGTTCACGAAGGCTGCATGGCGTAGAGAGTAAGGCCCTCACCAGCGGCCTAGCGAGTGAAGCTTGGTGAGCACAGAGCCCCTGACCTGCAGAATACATAGGCTTTCTTCATTTTTGTAAGTCAGTGACTAACATGAAGCTCTAAATCTGAGAGTCATGGATACCACAGTGAAATTTCTGCAAAAGATTCAGAGAACCCAAATTTTACTAAATGAGGAGAACTGGCAATTTTGGGACCACCCGGTATAACTGCTGTTGGCTAAACCAAAGCTCACTGCAGAACCAAGCTGAACCCGAGTGCTGCAGCTCTGGCCATAGTGCCACACCAGGCAATTCTCCCTGCCTCTCTCCTCGCAAGCTATTTATACCACCCTCGCTTCATGCAGGCTGCAGCTGCCGCTGTGCCTGAGCGTCTCCGGCTGAGCGAGCTGCTCTCTGGAGGATGCTTTCTTCTAGGAATCAGGACACAAAAGCCGTTGGAGCGTATTGTTCAGCCTCTCCCAGTGAAACGGGAAATCGAGGACAGGGAGCAGGATGGAGGCAGCGCCTGTCACGGATCCACGTTGCCCTTTGCACAGAAAGGAGGCTGCTGAAGCATCAGAACACAGGAAGGGCATTGATATACACATCGTGGGGAGCAGAATAAAAAGGAGGCAGAAATCCACGTCTGCTTCTGAACTGCTTACAAAAAAGCTAATGTGCACTTCCTCCAAGATGGTGGGAGGTCCTGCTTTCCTGGAGCATGTGCTAGCCCTCAGGAGCACTCACCGGCTGTTTTATGACTGTCCCCTTTCTGATTTAAGTGGGAATGGACCTGAATCAACACTGAATGCTTCTGAAAATGTATTATTTTCTCAACTTTGGCTAGAGCCTTTTAGGCATTTAGCTGCTGGGTGGGTAAGTACATGGAGTGCCTCGTTTCCCAGGTAGAGTGAGGCTGTTTGGGCAAAGCCCTTGCTTGCCCCGTGTTTGTACGGCCACACCACAAGGCCGTCCCGTTGCTGTGAGATTGCTGGGTGTTGCAACAGCGCGGGCTCGTGGAGCACCCGGATTAGCACCTGGAGAACGTCCCTGGTGTAGGCGAGGCTTGGCACAGGTCCCTTCTCTTTCAAAGGAGAGTAAGCTCCATGGGAGGCATTGCTCCCTAAACCTGCATCCCGAATACCGCAGTACATCACACCCAGCACAAATCCTGTCAGAAACGCCTGCGAAGGCTGGATGCTGACAGAGCGCTCTCCCGAGCACGGCTAGGCTGCTGGGATGGTCAGCCCATCGTGTGCCAGCACTGAATGCTTGGTGGTGATAATGGCCAAGAATCACAGATTATAGTCCATTTTGGGGCCAGGAAAGGAAATAGTTGTGCATTAGCATCACTTCCTATTCAAATTTGCTACAGGCAGGGAATCAAGGTCAGAGATAAGAATCACAGGGTGAGGCTGATAGGCGCAGAGTTGAGTCTTCTTGGTTGTGACCTATGTGATCTGTGCCTCCTTTCCTCCAGCACTAGGAACAAGGCTGGGAGCTATGGGTCTAGGCTACTGCCAGACACCAGCTTATGAATTCTCACAGTGCATTTATAAGCTACAGTGAGCAAAGTCCACATTATTTCTGAACAAGAACATCCACATAAGCATGTAGTATATCTTTATCCTACAGTTTATCAGCATCACCATTGTAATGAACGCTTTTTAACTTTCCTGAGCATCTCTATTATCACCCAGTCTCTGTTTTTCAAACTATAACGTAACAAGAGCTATCAGTAGCATAGTATCTTAGGCTACTATTCACAGTAAAGGCTCCTCAGCGGGGAACAGAAACCCAACATGCTCTTTCCTATTGTGTTTCTTAGGGCTCTGCAGCCAGGGCGGGACCGCTACCTTGCTAGTACACGTGGGTGAAACCCACCTGGGAACTGCCAGACCAACTAACCTGTGCTCTGCCACCCTACTTCAGCCTTTGTTTTGATGACAACAGCGAGGGAAACAACAGTGCAGGTTCTCAATAGGCATAATGCAGCCTACCTAATGGCTGGCTATTTCTGAAAGGGGCTCACATTGCCTCCCCACTTCCACTGCCTCCTCTGCAGTAAAAAACACAACCCCAAAAGCAACGTCCATGAGCACGGTGAGCTGGTCTGCCTCAGCCTGTAGCATCACACTCACCAGATCAAACACAACAGGAGCAAAGCAAATGCAGGGACAAGGTCTCAACGGCAGCTGCCATTGGCCTGGATCAGGCATAAGATGAAGTTGCATCATAACCTGGCATCCAAGTTAGGCTTTGGTTAACCCTTTCTGTTGCTGAAGCTCATCCTTGCAGTACGTGAACCTTCGGGCAAAGCCTCTAATCCAAAACAGATGATGCCAGAGTTCTCTGACAGTAGAAGACGGACACCGTACAAAGGTCTGTCAGCATCTCCTGGTGGGCCCTCTCCAGGGCTTTTCATGAGCCAGAGCAGCTTGTGCCTACTCCCTTTTTATTTTTAATCTCTCAGACACCAGTGCTGGCTGACTCAGCACACATCACGCAGCAATTGTTGGCAGGCAGGTGCGCGGTGATTTACTGCTTCATGCAGCACGGCCACCCCGTGCAACTCCTGGCCTGGGAGGCTGGGGGCGGTGGGCAGGAGCACCTGCTCCAGAAACCCTGCTTCCTGCAGACTGGCCATGAGCGTGGGGAAGTACCAAAAAAGTGGGGCAATGGGATCATCAAGCATCCCTTGGGATGCATTCAGGGCTTTTACTCCAGAGCATGCGTGTGGGAAGAAGAGATTTTAGCTTAAGAGTGTGTAGGTCCTGTATCAGTGAAAGCAGTCGCTGGGTGCTCGGTCATAGGACCTGCCCTGCAGGTTGCAGGGTTCTTGCTCCAGCACCCATGGGTTTGTTACCATAAACGCTTGCTTGCAAGATTAAAAAGAAGAAAGAAAAAAAGAAAACAAAAGTCTTCTGGAAGGGACCCTTAAAAAAAAAAAAAATTGCTCAGCCAGAAGATTGCTGCTTTACTCTGGGTAATGTGCTGTTTTTGCAAGACAGTCGAAAGGGAAGCAACTTGTTATGTTTTATGGCCTCTGTTGCCCCCTCCAGTCCTACATTAGCAGTTGGTGCTGTTTGGAAAACAACCATCCTGGGAAAATCTGCACTAATAATAATGTTTCAGGCTCATTATTTGATATACATCTGACACGCGTTGGAAGTGAAAATTTGGGTCAGAACTTCCTTTTCTGGCACTGCCGACTTTATATTGGAAAAGAGAAGCCTGTTTATGGAGGAGACGGCTTTAGAGAAGCTGAAGTGAACTTGCAGAGGAACTTTGAGTGCTCTCAAAACTTTCTGCCCTCAGCGTAGGATGTGCCTGTAACCTGGCTTTCTGTAAACTGTGAGCACCTGCATGCGTGTGTGTGGGGAAACAGGACATTTAAAAACATTGTAAAGAAGTCGAGTTTTGGTGGTGAGCCCGAGGGCGCACGTGCTCATCGGATGTTTGTTCCTCGGCTGCACCAACCGGAGGGAGCTCTGGTAGGGGGCTCAGCTCTAGAAACAACAGAAAAGCACTGACTCCACACCTTTTTAAGCCATGTCACCGAGGTAGTAACCAACAAATATTATCATTAACTTATTTGTCTGCTGATTATTTTCTTCAAGCCAGAGAGATGGGGTGCCTTCGCTAATTTGATGCTGAAGGGCATCACTGTCTCGTGGAGGCAAGTTTACAGGCAGAGAGGGAGCCTAGAGCTAGTGACGCTACTCCAGCACAGACAGGGAGAGCAGGCTGTAGAGATTTACACCTGCGTGAAGCAGACAAGAGTAATCTTGGAGAAGGCTCCAGGGAGACCTTATAGCACCTTCCAGTACCTGAAGGGGCTACAAGGAAGCTGGGGGGGACTTTTTACAAGGGCCTGTAGTGACAGGACAAGGGGTAACGGGGTTAAATTGAAAGTGGGGAGGTTTAGATTAGATTTCAGGAAGAAGTTCTTCCCAGAGAGGGTGGTGAGGCACTGGAACAGGTTGCCCAGAGAAGCTGGGGATGCCCCATCCCTGGAAGTGTTCAAGGCCAGGCTGGATGAGGCTTTGAGCAACCTGGTCTAGTGGAAGGTGTCCCTGCCCACGGCAGGGGGGTTGGAACTGGATGGTCTTTAAGGCCCCTTCCGACCCAAAC
Organism: Eurypyga helias; assembly: GCF_000690775.1. NCBI lineage: Eukaryota > Metazoa > Chordata > Aves > Eurypygiformes > Eurypygidae > Eurypyga > Eurypyga helias. Next base: position 23,772 of record NW_010244888.1, on the reverse strand, counting down.
CATTCCGTGGTTCTAAGACTCTCTCCTACAGAGATGCCCGCCTCATGTAAGGACATGTGCGCTCCTGCTGTGCCTTACGGTCTGCATCCAAAAGTTCACACGTGTCAGCCATTGTACTCTGACATGTCCGGGCAATAGTGACAGTACGGTGGTGTCCAGTGCTTGTCTGCCCCGTGACTGGGTACATAACAGGAGCTGGACAGAAGTGGTTACATATTTTCAAAGGATTTAGAAATTAAAAGGTACAGTTTTCTGTAGTTGAAGTAATAATTAGGGAGACTGGGGTAACAAAGGCACTTTGAACTGGGAACGAGAACGGCCAAGTGGCCAAGGTGGTGCAAACCAGCATATCAGGACCGTGCGTTCCTGACACGTGGAAGAACGAAGCCTATTCTTCCCAGAAACGTTTAGGGTTGCATTTCTTTCTGACTCTCTTTAGGTTTAAGTCCACTGGCCCATCTCTTCAAGCCCACTTGCTGTCTTTGCGAGCCTGAGAGACTCCCATTGAGCTTCACATAACCAGCGACAACAACTGTGCTGGCCAAAAGCTGAATATTCACTGTCTTCCCTGTTGTCCACGAGTAGGATTCTTACCAACTAGATTTTTGTGGTAATACAGATGCATGTTGAAGTGCAACACATTTCGCATAGCCCACCGGTGGGATCAGAGAAGGTAGTTTGGAGATGATGAGGTTAAATAAATGCTGTGCTGGAGAAGTGTACTTGCTGAAAGCATATGTTAGCATACAAGGTTTTTAACTTGATGCTAGAGGACAGAGAGGATGATTGCCAGACTGACAGTTAAGAAAAATGTCATTTTAACTGACTACTGAACAAACAATTAGTGAGGTAAATCTGGAATGCTGATATACCCAGGCTTACACTATCATTCCAGAGTAGAACAGTCTACTCAGGAAAAAAAAGATTTTCAGAGAAAAATAGAGCATTTTTAAAAATAGCTTTTGATGTTTAAAATGCATATAATTAATGACAAAAGTTTTCAAAGATACACTTGGATTAGTTCTGCTTGGATGGGTTCTCTTGTTTTGGTGTTTCTCTGTCAATCATGAAAGAAAAAAAAAAGAAATTAAATAATTCCTGGAGTAAAAATAGTTATCTGCACCAAAATTAGAGATGAACTTTAACCAATTACTTGAATGATAATTTAAGTTTTCTTGTAAGCACTGTGGTGTCAGACCTATTATCATGAGCAACAGAGATCGTTGTTAGACTCTAGCACATGCTGAACACATCAAATGTTAATTGCTTTGAGTAGCACAGGCACACTGCACTGTATGGGAAGTCTCCTCTGAAACCTGCTATTCCAGCCTTAGGGAGAAGTGTATTTGATCTCCGTTGAAAGGCTGGAGATCTCCAGCTTGTGCAACTTGTCATTATGGTGATACAGGCAGAGTGCTTGACAATGGAATTTAATAACCGTTTTATGCTGGCGCAAGTACAGGCTGCTGTGCGGAGGGGAAGCCCTGCCTTGTCTCCTGCGGGCTGGCGTTACTACTTACGCAGTAAATCAGAAGCAAGAACTACCTACTGCCTCTCCTGGGCTTCTGCCCAAAGCTCAGTAAAACCCTGGGGCAAGGGAGCAAGGGGTTGGTTTAGTTTTCAGCTGGATCAGCCCCTGATTTATCTCACCATTCATCTTAACAGTTATTATTTCTGACACAGGCTGGGGGAGCAAGAGCACATGGACAGCTGAGTATCCACGTAGAGATCTGGCCAGCCATGAAGTCCGGGAGCAAGCCTGGTGCAGGTGACACTGGCCCGCTGGCACCTAGGGGAATATGTGTCCCCTGGAGTAGCTGTCCGCACCGGCATTGCTTCCTTCCCTCTGGGACTGAGATACCAGAGTGGTCGGAGAGTGGATTGCAGGAGGCAGACCTTCCTGTGCATCAGCTAAAATAAGTATAAAAATATTCTTGGCCTTCTTACTTGATTAAAAAAATAAGCACATCTGTAAAACCTACTTTTTTTTAAAGATGAAAACTATGTTTAAACAAGTGTCACCGTTTAATTCATATGCTGCAAGGATTTCCACTTCTGCCTGAAAATTTCTGAACGTACAGTCTTACAGTGACAACCCGTTTTTAAAAATAGGTAACTGAGGCTATTCCCAAGAGGTAGAAGCTTGTGGATTTACAGTGAAACTGATTCCAGTGTAAGAAAAATGAAACAGATATTCAGGTTCACCTGATACACACAACAGCAGTGACAACTTTGCCATTAATAAAAGATATGACACAATTAGACTGCTCACCTTTCCACTTTGGGAGTTTATCAGAAGAGGCCAGGACTTCAAATTAAATGGGAAGAATCAAAGATAAATTCTGCTATTACAGAATTTTCCTATTCTCCGCTTTTGTCTGAAGCTTCCCTGAGCAAGACCACCAGTCTCAGATCTAGTGCAAACTGCCTTGTTAGAAAAGCTTTGATATTATCATAAAAGGTGAATAAATCTCGTGAAGGAGCGTGCTTGTGAAAGGTATGACAAAGGGAAGTAACTGACCTGGGGTGGCAGAAAGGCTCAGGAGGAATTGAATTACACAAACAAAGGTTTTGCTGTGTCTTTTGGTACAGCAGGTACCGTATAGCGGGTGCTAAAAGACAGCAGGGCCAGAGCATGTATTATGAGCTGGGGCTGGAAAAGAGAGAAGAGTTGGCAAATAGAAAAGAGGAAAAAACCAAAGAGCCAAGGACAGCAGGAAGAAAACATGCAAAACAGGCACTTTGAAAGGGGAAGGAAAACTGATGTTTTTGCAGTGAGCAAGATGACACAGTTTCTACTGGCTTTTAAATGGATTTGAAACCAGTACCTGTTACAGCCTTTCAGTCCGTTTTTCAGAGAACATACAGCCTAAGCACTAAGCAGACAGAGTCTGAAAGTCGCCTCAGCCTAAAAGGCACATGAAATGCCACGAGGCGTGGGGCAAGAGAGGCAAAACCGAAGAGCTCCCCCAAGTTTAAGCCTTCTGCCATTTGGAGATCTCACTGGAGCACGTGGAGCCAGCATTGCGGCGAGGATGCTCCGTGCGTCTGGGGTGAGTAAGCTCGCTGGGGAGCAACAACTTAAAACATTTGCAGTTATTTTTCTGAACGTCAGCTGTCTTGTGCTGAGCACTTTAAAACCACTGCTTGCGACAAATCAGGCAAATACCAAGGAGTGCCCGGTCTAACGGGGAACATGGAATTCCTCCCGGGCTCCAAACGAGCCCAACACCGTAAATGAACAGACACTAGTCTACCTCAGCTCATGAACCCTGAATATTCATTGTAATAAATGACTCTTGCCCACGCATCCCCGAGAAACGGGCAAGTATCCGTCTACCAAACACTTGGCCCTGTTACTACCAATACGGCAGTAATATGATAGCAGCCAACGTTTCCCAGCAAGGGAGGCAAAGTGCAGGAGTTGTTGGGAAAGAAGTACAAAGACAGGTAAAGAAAACTGAAGAATGTGTAAATATTTAACATGCTCTTCCCAAGCACTACCAAGGTATACATCAATGCCCACGTCTTACGCAGCAGCAGACTAATCTGGTTTCATCGACAGCTGGAGGGGAAGGAATAAAACCGAAGAACGGAGTATTTAAGGAAACCTGCAATCTAAGATATCAATTCCACTGGCAAAGAGCAGAGCAGCTTCTTTTCTCTCGATGGGCCACAGGGCATTTAATTTTGGTGTCATTCATCTTCGAGGCTGGCCAGCCGCAGGCCTCACATCATAAAAATGTGTTCACAAGCCATCTATTTCCCCCTGGGTTCTTAACCAGGACACAGGAAAGGTTCCATTTAAAAATCATTTTATTATTAACATAATCTTCCCATTTAGCCAAGTGTGGGTCATGTATAAGGAATGTCAGTAAATATTCCATTTGAAGCTTCTTTTTACATATTTCCATTGATAAATAAACTCTGAATTCACATAAAAAAGTTAAACTTAAATAACTAATATATTTCTTGTAACAGGCATACATTGGTAAAATATAAATATTCTTGTACTCAGCCTTTGCTCTAAATAGAGATAACAGTTAGCCACACATCACAGTTGTTAACAACTAAAAACAAGAACTCAACTGATTTTCTGGCCTGGACTAAAATAGAGATGGAAACAGAAAATTCACATTTTGACTTTGGGCCAAAAGAGGTTGAGAGGCAGGAAGAGAACAGTTTTATTAACAGCCTTGTTAAAAATAGTCTGCTCTGCCACTGAATTTTAACTGGAATATATTATTCTACGTTTGGTAGTTGATTCCATTATAATTTTATGTAACACTCAAGTATCACTAACAAAATATGGCACATCATCCATGAACAATATAACGATGTTTTAAAACTACCAGGGCAGAAACGTAGGCGATATGAGTGATTTGGTTCTGGCTAGCTATTCTGTCCTCTCAATCCAACATCAATATATTGCATCACATCACTGTTTTGGCCACTTTCCCGCAAAAGACCGGAGTTCGTTACCTGTAGCTCTACAGTTTTTCAAACTAACCAGTTACCAGGCAGCTTGATACACCGGGTTTCCTCACCCAGAAGACAGACCAAAATAGGTTGATCAAGATGCCCTCTCAAAGGACTCTGGGAATGATGGTAAAAGGGACCACGGGACTGCTAGCTTCCAGCTCCAGTGCCGTCAGGAAGCATTCCGTGGCAGCATCATCATTGCCTTGAGCCTGCAGCACCTCTCCCAGGCCGTTCCAGACCTCATGGGCCGTGGAGTTCACCTGGACGGCATCTCTGAGAATCTTCTCCGCCAAGCTGTAGCGCCCGAGCTGGTGAAGTATCAGAGCCTATAAGAAAACAAAGGAAAAATGGTTGAGACTGGCCAAAAGGATTTGCCCAAAGCTCAAAAGCTATGTCCCAACAGTGAGTATGTGTGGGTAGCTTTTGGGTTCAAAGTGTTACAGACTAAATAATTATTTTTTTTAAAGAAAAGAAACAACGTGAAGCAGGACTGGAGCAGACTATTCCACACCAACAAGGAGTCAAGTGGTTTTTGACAGGAAACAAAGACACTCAAATGCAGAAACTGAGTTGAACAACATTACCTCCACCCAACATCCAAAAATCAGTGTCTGAGCTTTCGTGGCAAGCTCACATGTCTGAAGTCCACTAAGGTGTGTGCCCTGAAGTGCTCACATCCTGCCCGCATATCTCAGCACCCAGCTCATGCCTTAGAACATCTGAGATCATACAGGTACAGGCGGCACCATCAGCTCTCAGGGATGGCTGCAACGGAGCTGAGTTCAGCTCAGTGGGCAACAGCCGTGGTATTTGCATCAGTCTGTGCAACGGGAAGTGTGCTGGGACTAATACTGCACCCATAGTGTCGTATTACTACTACTAAAAGTCCAGTGGCTGATAACTTCCTCAGGAGCTTCCTAGATGCAGATTCTTTGTCTTCCTCTGCAGGATGGGATCCAATTCAACATCACATGATTTACGTAAGAGGATGTCCAAACCCAATAGGAAATGGACTGAATGACACAGTGGGATTCTCCATCTATCACATTCAGCTATGTTACTGTGCCAGAAAAGTTGTGGAATGACCCAGTTGTGGACCCAGTAAGAGATTTATTCTGGGATTATAATAATCCCAACAATGTTAAGCATTTTTACCCTGTGATTCTATATTCCAAAATGCACATGAACCACAGATCTATTTTCCAGAGAGGCGTCCTGATTACATTCTTACAGATTCCTTATGACTTCTCCCCTTCCAGACCCGATGCCTTGAACCATGATTTTTTATTTCTTTCTGTACAGCTGTCCCTCAAATCCTTATCAATCTAAGCACTGATGATTAAAAAGTACTGAAATTTTCTGCCACCCCTGAATTATCCACCAAATGTTCCTGTAATTCTGCCCATCAGGATAACTTTCACCATGGGCAGACTGCTAACTCCATTCTGTAGAGCAACAGAGCAGACCATGCTCTAAAGAACAATATAGAAAGTGCTGTATAGTACTGGCAAGTAAATAAATAAATGCAATGAAGGCTAATTTATATCAGCCTAGCAGACGTTCTCATATAAAGGTGCTAGAGGGCTTTCCTGGGTTTGGATTTTTTTGAACTGTCAAGTGAGTCAGCATTTCCAGAGTGAGTGAACAGTACTTCTAATCCAAAAATCAGGTAAGTCTCAGGTTCGGTAATATTTCCCCTGGGAGGTATCAGATGTGAAACTATACAAAACAAAGTGAGGAGGTAGAAAATATCAAGGTGATTTGGCTGCATACACCTAACCTTAGTAAAATTAAAGTGTAACTAATTTTTAAAAATCCTCCTTTTTTCCCCTCTGCAGATTTGTATATTTGATACTAATTAAACAAGTGATTTCTTTGAATACTGGTAATACTTTTTTCCCCCAAGTATGCCAGACTATTTTCCTCGTTTGCTAAGGACACGAGCTATTCTTTTCAAACCCAAAGGAAACAACCAAATTTTGCGATATAAGCCTGTCGATGGGAACAGAAACACACTATGTCACATATGCCCCATCCTGTATGGAAAAAAGTGTAGCTGAGATATTCCAGGTGACAGTACCAGAGTGAATCCTTGTGTTTGCCTGCTGTAATACTTTTCTAAGAACCTGAGCTATTGAGCACTAGCGAAGGAACCCCTCTTGCGTGCGCAATCAGGTCACGACCCGTTCCCTCGTGCTTTTGAGGCCACAGCTTTTTAGAGGGAGCATCTCCTGAAAGCCAGTCGTTCACCAGTGTCTCAGGCTGGCATGGTATGAGACTCCTGCCTTGGGGAGCAGCGCTGAGGAGGTGAGCTTTGCTTCCAAAGAATCAGTGGAGAGAAAATTAGACTTGTTTCATGCAGGATGGTGACACTTGGTGGACTGAGCTCACACAAGAGAACTAGACAATAAAGACATAATATACTCTGTCTCATTAACTCCCTCAGAATGATGGTTTGCTCTGTTAAACACCACACTACAGACCACAGGGAGAAGGAGCAGGCATGCCTATCATGCAGGAACATCCTCTAGTGACCTTGCCCCATCACCCATCCACGAAAACCGATCTCCAGTTTACCAGCTGTCAGCATATGCTCATCCTTTAGGGAGAAAAAAACCCCAACCACCTCAAAAAAAACCCCACTAAAACCAAAAAGACCTAAACCCCCCGTCCAACCAAAACTTCTCCAAACTTCCCAGAAATCAATACAAATCGTCCAAGTCCTCCATCACTGCAAATTTTTCTTTGATTCCTAACTGAAAACAAAAATCTTGAAGCTACCAGTTTTGGCCTTTACCTATTTAGCAGCACAGATACTGACAACATTTATTTTTGGTACAACTTTAGGTCCCTTGCTTTATGGCTGGAGACGGGCTTGAATAACACACTAACTCTGCAGAAGCCCAGAGGGGTACGACGTATGGCTTGCACCTTCAGACTTGGCATGTCAGTTTATAAAACCCAACCAGAATGCCTTCTCCCTAGGTCCTCTTTAGAAACAGTCACATAAACTTTAAAAAAAACATAAGGGAGGGATTTTGGAAACTGAATCAATTAGAAAAACTGTTATATAATCAATTGAGTAAATAATAAATATTAGTAGGAAAACACCCATTCTACAAAAGATGAGGAAACAGTAAGTTCCTAAAGAATTACACAGATTTAAGGCAACCTATTTGTTCTTTGTGCACTTTAAAATGCCGCAGTACTTGACAGAGACCTTTAAGACGACTGTTGGCATCCTACTAGGAGAAAGCAGGATCTTTCCTGCAATTGCACCTCTTTCACATGAAAGACCGATACCTTTATGCCATTTGCTTTTAACAGTTGCAACAGCCTCTAAAGTTCGTGGCCTTCTTCATTCATTTGTGTGGCTCAGCACAAATTCAGTTAATTACTTTTCCCCATCTTTGGTTTGCTGAGAATGTGAGGGTTCTTTTGGGTTATTTTTGGCAAAGCACTGATCTCCCATAAGTGTGTCAAGGCTTCCAGCTTCTGTCTGTCCAGGACGTCTTTACGTTGTAAACTCTCAAAGCAAATCTTGTTTTTCTTTTAGCCAGTTCTACATTGTAGAGGTTGATTTTGTAACTCAAAACTCCAAGAGAAAACTCTAATCAAAACTGGCACAGGCAGAAAGTAGTGGGAATCTTTGAAGAAACGGCCTTCTTGTGCCATCATCGCAAGAAGTGAAAGCAGTGCTTCAAGGCCAGGCTGAGCGAGGCTTTGAGCAACCTGGTCTAGTGGAAGGTGTCCCTGCCCATGGCAGGGGGGTTGGAACTAGATGGTCTTTAAGGTCCCTCCCATCCCAAACCATTCTGTGATTCTATGATTCATGTCTCTGATTTGTTGACATTTACGCCAGTCACTTTGAATAACCAACAGCACTCAGAAGTGTGGAGTTCAGATACTCTCTGATCACAGAAAGGTCAACAGCCCTTTACAGTGCCCAGGCCATCGTCAGGGCTCAGAGCTGGGACTAACACAGACTTTTCAATTTCAATATCCTACCAGGGCTGTCTGTCTAAAAAACGAGCATTACTGTGTGCTGCCTACAACAGGGAGGCTCTGCAGTCACTAGAAGCAAGGTTCTACACAAGCATCACACCACAACAAAACAAACCTCTCTAGGAATTAATGAAAACGGAGAAAAAGTCGTTCCAATTTTCTTCTCAGCTGCAGGTTATTTCAAGATCTTGCAGTTTCTTTCTTCATCTGGTCCGGAGTCAGTCTCCCTCTAGTTAGTCAATGATTTTTATGTGTGTTTCCTCCCTCCATCATCATCCTTACATGTCAGTTTACATTGCCCCACAAACACTTTGCTTATTTCACCAAAGCATCTGTCCAAGGACTGTTCTTACAATGCTCTGCCAAACAGAGCCCAACCCCTCACTGAAGGCCCTTGGCACTGTTGTCAAAACAGAAGCTATTTGTTATTTATTACACAGCATCTCCTAGGTACCTACACGTACAGTCAAGAAAAACAGCTATGGAGTCCGAATAGACAGAAACACCTCCTTGGCAGAATAACCCTAATTTCTACTTATCTTGCATGCATTTAGGAATGGAGTCCTCTGTATTTTGGATATTGCCTGGGGACTAATCTTTTCTAGTGGTTTAATTAATGACACATCACAAGAATTAGATGATACAACTAGGTAAGAAAAAGTTAAGAGGATACGATCGAGAAAGCAACAGGCTGATCATGAGAAGAGGAATAACAGAAATATGGCAGAAAGCAGTAAAATGAGGTGGAAAATAACACAACAGTCACGCAGAAGTTCTGTGGCATGGTGGAAGCCTGTCAGCCAAGCAGCTTCAGAGAAGGACTTGGATACATCGGGCAACCGCAAATGACACTGCGAAGAGGTGCCAGTGCGAAAGAGAAAAACCCAAGTGACATCAGAAGAGGTTTCCAGTAGAGAGAAAGACGACAGAGACATCAGCAGCTGTTTCGTACACAGCCATAGTAGGGCCTCCTCTGCCATCCTGTGTAGTCATCCCTATTCGATAAGGGTCATTCAAACGGGAACCAGCACAGAAAATGACTACTGAGACGATCAATGAAATCCTAATTTACAAGAGAAGACTAACAGACTTGGCTTGTTTAACCTAGCAAATCAAAAGCTGAGAGATGAAGTTACTTGCTGTAAAAACAGTAGAGAGAACAGAATAGAGAAAAACTGTTTTAGAGAATAATGTTGGCACACGAATACATGTGTATAAATTGGCTGTGAGTAAATTTACCAAAAAAAGGTGAAAACATTCCTGGCACGCAGAGCAGACAGATTTTGGAACAGCCTTCTACTTGCAATGGCAGGGTGCAAAACAGTGTTAAGACCAAGTCCTACAGGAAGAGCTTGCATGCTCTGATGGTTATGAGGAGGAGACCTGTCTAGAGGGCCCAGGGAGCTTCCACTACTCCTGTTCCAATATCAGGTTCTCCCTCAACTGCACTGAGAGGAAAGTGAGTGATAATGTTCTCATGCCTATCTAATATGACTAATTGATGCTTCTGTTCAAGAAGAGATTTCTCTTGATTGCCTGTGTTACACCAAAAAAGCGGGTTGTGCTGGGTTTGCTGGGAACGAGTTCATTTTCTTCACAGCAGCTAGTATGGGGCTGTGGTTTGGATAAGTGCAGATAACACAGGGCTGTTTTCATTACTGCTGAGCAGGGCTGACACAGAGTCAAGGCCTTTTCTGTCCCTCACACCGCCCCACCCGCGAGGAGGCTGGGGGCGCTCAAGAAGCTGGGAGGGGACACAGCCAGGACAGCTGACCCCAACTGACCAAAGGGATATCCCACCCCCTGTGATGTCATGCTCAGCAATAAAAGCTGGGGAAAAAGAAAGAAGGGAAGGGATGTTCGAAATTACAGCATTTGTCTTCCCAAGTAACCATTACATGTGATGGAGCCCTGCTCTCCTGGGGATGGCTGAACACCTGCCTGCCCATGGCAATTGGTGAATAAATTCCTTGCTTTGCTTTGCTTGTGTGTGTGGTTTTTGCTTTACTGATTAAACTGGCTTTATCTCAACCCACTGGTTTTCTCACTTTTACCCTTCTAATTCCCTCCCTCATCCTGCCAGAGGGGAGTGAGTGAGCAACTGTGTGGTGCTTAGTTGCCGGCTGGGGTTAAACCATGACACAGGTGCAGAGAAGTGTCCAACTAATAAATAGAAAGATTAAAAAGCAAAATTATGGCAGGTATCCAGCTTGTTTCTGAAAGAAGAAAACTAGTATGACAAAATTAATGGATTCTAAAATCTTCAAATCCATGAAGCCTTTCTTCTGGGGGGGCGGGGGGGAGGGAAACCCACAACAACAAAAAACCAAACCCCATACTATATTCACAGATTTTTGGGCCCATAAAGATACATAATGGCATTTTCAAATGCATGTAAAATAAGATGTTTAATCAGCATTCACTTCAACAGGACCTAAATCCTTACTCCATCTGACAACTTTCAGTATGTCATTACATATCTATCTGTATCCTAGATGAACAAGATAAGTTTAAAATTTATAGTCTATAGTGATGGCACGATAAACCCAATAATTATGATTATCCTCTTCAATAAGCCAGAATTATATTTTGATATATATTGGACATGTCCAAATGGTATTTTGGCGCAGTTATTTTCCCCCTTGCAGTTCAACATATTAGTTATTTTTCATTAGCTGAATGTAAGTATTTTTAAAAAGGAAAATACTCAATTCCAATTTCCAAATGCAGCTTTACAGAGTCTCCAAGTAAAACCTTCAGTTAGCAAATGCATAATTATTAATAAAATATCATCAGAATCTGAACAACATGATACGATAAGCAACTGTATAAGGCCGTAATTGCTTAAATAAGCCTGGAGTCTTTGCTGCACTTCACTACTTTTTCTCTGCAAATGTGCTTTCTCTCTTTGCAAATTAACCTGTCATAATGATTAACCAAACAGTCAATGGAAAGCATGCATCTAGAAAAATAAACAAGAGACAGAAATGGAAAACTACTTAAATACCGATTTCTGATTTTGAAAACATGATTAAAACTAGCCATTTAGAGGAGTCTAGCAAGGTCATGGAACTAACTTTTTAAAAACTAAAGCCAGTTATCACTCATTGTATGTCTCATCAAAGCAAAGCTTTATCATAATGTGCTAAACATAAGATTTGCAATAAGGAAAAAAAAAACCAACCCAAGGGTAACACTACAAAGATCACTGCGGTTTCCTCACTGTGCCTAAAAATTTTTGTTCAAGAGACCTGGGATTTTTCTTAAGGTTTAACCCTCTGACTACTTCTCCACCCCTTCTGGAAAATAAACATTTCTCAGTCTCAACAGAAGCACCACTTGAGATTTTTACCTTTGCTCATTTGATATCAAGAGGAATAATTTTATTTTCTCTAAGAAAAATATAGGCTACAGGTGGGAGATGTTCTCAAAAGCAATGAAATTTATTTAAAAGTGGAAACATTTTAATGGGAACTTGGACCAGGAGTCCATTTGCACTTTTTGCTTTCTTCAGAGAGGATGCTGAACTCCCAGCACTGAACTCCCTCCTAACTCTGCAGAGAAGGAAACTGCTAATTGGGAGAAATTGAGAGTATAAGATGAAGAAATGTGGCCGACCTAACGTACAAAGAAGCGCCAGAGGTGCTCACCATGTTTAGAAATTGCAGCCTGTTGACCTGCACATGACTCAACTACAGAGATTTGAGTTCTACCAGATAAGATATTAATTTTTTTTTTTTTCCTAGTAGGTCTATTACATGACTTGTTTGCTGAAGAGCTTCTAAATTTGTATGCTGCAGGCCTTACTTATTTAAAAAATACCCCCCCAGAGCTAAAAGTTTCACTTGCAAAACAACAGCTATAAGAAAACACTATAAGCATATGAAAATAAAAAATCTACCGATTTGGTTTTTAATGACGAGTGGGGAGGCAGAAGAACAGCGGGAATACCCCTTGCCTGGTTCACTGATGACCTGCTGAAGCCAAGTAAGCTAGCAGCTGCAAATGTGCAATCAGATAGAGCCCTAAAGAAATCACCACATCCAGCTCCCCAGTAATTTTCCCAGTTCAGTACTTTAATTTTTCTAAACAAGTCCCAGCCTGCCTAAGAGAGAATCGGCTTTCCACTGTGGCATGCAGAAAGACATAATAGAAACATCCCATCTTACCTAAAGTCTCAAAACCCAAGGATTATGACCATAAACAGTTACAAAACTTAATACACAATGTATGCATTGCAAATCCATATGCACTGTAATTTTAGCATCACAGAACTGCCCTTTGTTACATGCTGCTTTTTCAGCCTATTTTGCATGTGTTAAGGTGGCTGCTATTTTCAAACAAATCTAGCAAACTTGAAGGTTTACCAGGGACTTGACAGTGCTAGGCTATAATAATGGAACAGAAGAATTGTTAGCGAGGCAAAACGAGAATAATTTGTCATGATGTATGGAAGAATAAGTAAAATTCTGCAGTTATTTCCCATCCTCTGTGATAAAAATACAGATTTTAAATTTATTCTATAATCAATATAAAGGTTTCTTTTTGATTCCATGTATTTACACTTACATTGAGTGAAATAGCACATTATTTATAGACTCTGCTCTCCTACTTTCCTTTTTGCTGATGAATTTATGCTGAAAGATGTCCATCTGATGGAAGTATGACTTTGCACAAGAACTCATTTATTAACTCCTTCTTGCGCAGGCACATACCACGAACAGTTTCATGGTTAGTCATTGTAAGTAACTATTTTCTGCAAGTGTGAAAAAACTGTGCCATGGTGCCTCAGTTTGAAATAAGCCATTCCTTCAGAAAAATGATGAATAAACATAGTCCTGTGCCTGCAATGAGAGGCACGGATGTGGTTTAGTGCAGGGATTTCGAAGGGTGTCCATATCGTAAGGTTTAAAACCAACTGGATTGACCACCAACACTTCAAGTAATGATCGTTTTCTGCAAAATAAATACTTTTTAATTGGGAAAGAAAACACAACATGACTTCAGAATATGAAACAACTTATCTCATTTTCTCTAATAATGCAACTCTTTTGAATAAAAAGTGCATGTCCTCAAATATACTCAAAATAAAAAATTATAGTAGCTCAATATGGATTTTTTTTTTAATGAGGACAACCAGCTAATACTACTGCAGCTGACTACTCACTGAACCAAACCAAAGCCAGTGATGAACAAATCTGAGCCTGTGCCTGCAGCCCACCGTTTCGTTCATCGCCCATCCCCAAACACCGCCCGTCCTACGTGTCCCTTCCTGCCCTGTCCCCCCACCTTGCCTTCCTCGATCCCAGCACACCCAGAACTGAGCTGTGTGCTCTCTGTCACTGCCAAAGCCAGCTCCCAACCCTGCTTTGTTGTTTCTTTACCCTTCCCCCAATGCTAACATACCCCTAATGCACCCAATTCTTTCCCCTGCTGCAAAACACTTGTTGCTAGGAGAAAACCTACTGCTTGGCAACAGATTTTTAAAACAACAACTTCGGCTTTGTTGCTCACTGAACTTTACATTGCCAGCGTGAAATAATGAACGTGCGTGGTTGGTAGTGCATCTGTGTATTTATAACCCCCTGAAAATGACTGCCCCCTTCCAACAGGGATGTGCTTGCCTTTTAGTTCGTCGCTGATCACAGCCGATGATGCAGAAAAGCTCAAAGCTGAAAGGTTGGTTTGGTTTTTTTTAATTGCTGATCATAGTCTTCTACCAAGATGGAAGCTCTTGGGGGACTCCTTTTCCGATTAAGACAACATGATCTTGCAACAGTCTGCTGCAATTCTGACTTCCACTTTATGTGAACATCATATTAGCTTATAAAGGCATGGCAGGACTACCACGCTGTATTGCGAGAACTGATCTGACTACAGCAAGCACACTGGAAACCAACAAATCACCTTGAGTGATAGAGTGCAACAGCTAGTTATCTAACTTAACAGTAAGTTATCTAACTTACTATCTCCACCTGAAAATCATACTGAGGGTCCTATTTCATATGCTGTACCTACAAACACAGTACAAACACAACGATCCTCCCTTCAGAAGTCAGATGGCCACAGCTCTGCCAAGTACTGCGTCAACACTGGTATCGGGGAATAATTAAGTGCAGCCTTAGTCCGCAGATATGGCTAGTCCTGAATCTGCTGCACTTGTCATCCAGTGCAAGCATTTCACATTCCCTCCCAGCTACGATATCATGGGACAACATTAAAGTGTAGGTGATTCCCCTCTCGATCACCTCCCTCCATCCAGGAGCTCAGCAGCACAGTACCCTCCCTCTCTCCTCTCCCTCCCTTCCTCCCAGCACTGAAGCCCCATCAACACCTTCTCACCTTTCCCAGAAGCAAGGAAAGAGGGTTTCCCAGGTGCATGGCAACCTTCATACATACACCTGCGATGAAACGGCTGCTGGAGATCACGGTTACAGACAGTGCTGCTGCTGAAGTGGGCCCCACGCAGATTTCTTTAATTCAGTATATTCATATGTACTGTCATGTGCTCGCCTCTTTCCCCTCTTCAAATACTTCATAGATGCAAATGCATGACCTAATTACAGTATATTTGCCACTGAAATTCTATCATTTTATCAGTCTGATCTGTGGCTGTATTTCAACATTGCCTGGTCTCAAAAGCAAGATTAGGTTTACTACTGCACCATCATGCTACCTGCAGAGAATCCTCGGTACTGTTTCTTACTGATGCCATTAATTCCTGAGATTTGAGTCCAAGGGTCAGAAACAGAAAAAATTGTACTTTATTGTTCAAGGCTCAGGACTAAGAAAAAAGTGCTTTCAATATCCAAGAGAGGTAAAACCCCTCAAATCTTCCAGAAATGATACAAGTGCAGAACAGGCTAAAGAAACAGAAAACCTCAGGTCAAGATTCTTGAAACGAGGAGCCTCAAAGTCATCTCACTGAGTCAGTGTTCAAGCATTTGAGCAGAAGCTGGATTTTTCACAAGAACTGAGGATACTGGGAATTCAGTGTCCTTATTCCACTGCCTGAAGACTAGGTTTCACTTCAGTACACCTGAAGGTTCCCGATGTTGAAAGCTTGTGCTCCATTCATTTTACCACTAATGCCAAGAAATTCAGGTCAGTCACTGACAGAATTAAAGAATAAATAAGAAGAAATATCAAACAAAAACTTTTAAAGAAGATGGTTCTCATTAACGGCAGTTTTCTATAAAATCACAATGAACATGCTGGTGGTGTGTGGCTTCTGGAAATAGTAATTAGAAAAATCAATCAAATGTTCTAATGAAGAAATCAATCTGGAGTCAGGGGAATAGCTTCTGTAGCAAAGAAAAATCAGAACTGCAGATCCAGTACTAAGTTCCATGGTTAAAATTTATAATTAATAGAACTGCTGGAGTTCAAATCAAGTACTTTGGAGATCGTTAGCTAGATTGTCACTATACTGAAGGCTAGCACTTGTAGTTGGTACTTGTACACACTCAGTGCTGCAGCAAACAGCACTTGGTTGTCTGAACTTCTGAGAGCACGGAAAAGGTGTCAGAAGTGAATGATACTCTTCTGAAGTACCTTTATTGCATTTATGCATGTGCATTTCTCTCAAATATTCTGACAAAGGCTATCTTAAATATTCAGAGTCAGAACTGCAATGTAAGATAAAAGATGACCGGTCCTTTCATGACTAACATAAATCAGAAATTCAAAGATTAAAGCACATTATTAATGTTTTTATTCCTTTTGCCCTTAGTCAAAGAGACTTTTGCATACAGGAGAGTGTACATACATGTTTTAACTATGGCTAATGTCACTGTTTCAAATGTGTTATGACACCACAGCAGTACACGCTACACTGGCACTGCAGTGACCTCTAAGAAAAAGCTGTTATCTTAAATAAAGCATTAATAAATATCTTTTTTATAGCATCCCCAGGAAACAGACCATTTCCTCCACCCCAAAAGCAGACATGAATCGTCGTCTGCGTCTCAGGCCAACACACTACAACAGGAAAAGCCATCTTCATGGCATTTTGCAAAACCCTCCTGGCATGAGAGGGAATGAGCCCTCTTCCCCCCACCCCCACCCCAGTTCTTCCATGAAAGGCAGAAGCTGTAGGCACACGCTAACCTGTCAGTCTGACAGGACAACTGCCAGCAGATCCATCTTGAAGGGGAGGCTGTTTTCAGTGTGAACAGGACAACTGCCAGCAGATCCATCTCGAAGGGGAGGCTGTTTTCAGTGCGAAGGGAAGGCGTACACCCTCCCATCTGTGCACCATCAGGTGGGGGTCAGAAGAGCCAAACCCTAACCAGTGGCTAAGAAAGGACTTTTAGCACTTTCAGAAAAACAAACCACTTCTTTATGTACTGGCTTACCTTTCACAAAACTGGAAGAAGTTGAATATAATGAAAACTAAGGAAAAAAGCTTTGGACAGTTAAAGAGAGAAACCCAAACAGCACAATTTTGGAGAAAAACCAGTAAAAACAATTTTTAAAAATGCTAAAAATAATATTTATGTACCTCATTACATCAGCTTTTGCTAATACTGATCTGGAAGCAAACATAAATATAACTGAAGTATCACCTATCTTTTATTATTCAACACCACATAAGTCTACCGGGTTTTCTCACAACTATGTTTTTGTGGATCGTTGTTTTTACTCAAAACTTGCAAAAAATAAGGTATTTCCAGTTTAATTGACATCAGATCAGGAGAGCCCTCTTAGGTCATTCATTTGCTCTCCTGTTGTTACCGACAACCTCAGCAGAGGATTTATTTTTCCACACGATGTTCAGACTAATTGCTGGGAACGCTCTTCAAAACACCTTGCAATTTTTCCCTAGCAGTTTATTTGTTCCAGTGCCAATGTCACCTAGCCTTATTTTGATTATGCTTATTTGGCTCATGTTTACACGGAGCATATATTATTAAAGTTTCCTACTCCTCCCAGGAAACGCTCCAGAGACTTTCCGGTCGGTGCTGGAGTTCAGTCACCTCAGAGCTCACCGTGCGAAGCCGTATGTGACGCTACAGGCCAATATTGTCATCCACCCACTTCACTTGGTATTACAGGGCCAGCCTGGGGGGAAACCCCAAGTGAAACCTGTGCGTAGTTCACACTGAGGGTGCACTGCCAGCCTCAACTGGTTTTACTGGGCATGGCAGTCTCCATGTTTTGGGGACATGAAGCAATCAGTGGAGTACGAACACGACCATCTTCCAAAAGGGAAGGAGAAATCTGTAGGCTTACAAAATTAATGTTGAGACTACGCTGCTGACAAGGTGATGACACTGACAACTGGGACAACACGACACCTCATGTTGGGCTTGGCCAACTCGTGAACGATGAAGATGTCGCTCTTGGAGAACGATGGAGATGTAGCTCAGAACAACTAGTGCCCCAGCCCTTTGCCCTCCCCAGTCATTTCCACACTCAGTCTCGCTCTTGCATTCTGTATTTGTGAAAGTCGTATTTCTTTTTCTGAAGGGCCTCTAAGTCCCACTTTTAATCAGACGCCTTTCTCCTGCGATTCCACTTCCCAAGTACAGGTAATACATTACCTATCCCACAATCTTTTGTTAACTTAGGTTTCACTAAATATTACTGATTAATGATTTGATATTTCATCTACCACTTATTCCAGAATTCTGTCCAACTCCTCCACATTCTTCCACCACCAAGTACTTGCCACCATTTCCATACTTTCATTTCCACTACTAATTTTCCCTTTGCCGTCCACAATGAATATCACACTTCTGTTAAAGATTGAGGCAAAACACAAGTTTAATGTGGCTATGGACTTTCTATAAACGGTTATCCATCACTGCACTGACTGACACAGCGTGTTAAATCATATGCTGCTGTTGGTTTATGGCTCTTGAAATCCATTTTCCATACTGTATAATAAATTAGTGCACGAGGCTGGAATCTGCAGAGAAAGTGTAATTCCAAATGCTGTTTCTCGCTCAGTCCTTTGCCTTGGTATACTCTTGTCAGCTGGCAGGCAGCTGAAACAGATTTGAATCCTGCTTCCAAGAGTGTCAGAATCTTGTTCGAGTCACTTCTCTAGTTCACTGGAGCACAGTTGGCAGGAAGAACACGGGAATGGCAGAAAAGGCACTCCCACACAAAGCTAGGATTTGATCAGAATAAGCAAACTGGGATCTTAATGCTCACTGAGTGAAGAGCTGAAATGGAGAGTGGCAGCTTCCCCTTTCAAGGAGAAGAGCTACAGCAACAGCGTGGGTTTGGTGGGGAAGGTGGGAATTCTGGAATTTAAGGCAGCAGCTGAGTGTGGGGTGAGATAAAAACATTTCTTACCAGCTATTGTGTTAAACATCCCTGGATTTTATCTTCAGCAAAAATATTCAGATAGAAATGTTACATTAAATCGAATGTAATGCACATGGCAGAAAGACTGCACCTACTCATAAAACTTCCTCCAATTTTAGGAAGCTTAGGGTTTGATTCTGCAGCAAATGAGAGACTTTGGATGCCCGAGCGAAAGCTACAGTATTTATTTTGAACAGAGATTACTAGCTGATCACACTATCATATCACAATTTTAAGTATGATGTGTGAATTACTTTAATAGATGTGACAGCTTTTCATACTGTTTTAGACTTTACATCAAGAACAGTTATTTCTGGCAACTGTAACCTACCAACTTCTGGCTAGGCATTCAATTAACATGACAAAGCATCATCACAGACTGCATTTGTATCATAGCATTTCACAGCCCTCTGGTAAGTCTTTGGGTCCGTGACCCTCTCAGTACCATCTGTTCTCATGCCATTGTGGCTATCACTTTTTAAATGGTCATAAATTAAAAACCAGACAGAATCCCAAAGAACCTATTGTCAGCTGTCAGGACAAACTGTAACAAGGACCATGAAAACACTGGAAATTCAAATGGCTCTGCAGCTGATAGAGGTTCCCTTGCGAGTCTCTTGAACATTTGTAACCACTTGACAACATCTGCCTTACTTTATTACTTGCATCCATTTAGACAGTAAGGGTTTTGGGGGTTTTTGTTTGTTTGTTTGTTTTTAATGAGTGAATATACTTTTAAAACTACATTTTATTTAAAATTACTGATTTTAAGGTAGCAAAACCCACTTATCGGCAGAGAAATTTTAATTCAGAAACCAGTGCAAAAGCATTTCTCTTTTTGAGTAGGTCAGATCTCCTCTGATACACAGCAAGTATTCTTTCAAAGTGCTACCTAACACAATGTTTGCCCATGTAGATTTAGAGCTCTGAAACCATTTTCACACTGTGTATTCTACAAAAGAAATTTTGGATCTGCATGATTTGATTTTAATTTTTATTTTCATTGCCCTTTACCAACAAAGTCTTTATAACACTCACAACTCACTGTTTTGTCCAAATACATTATGCTATCCAGTCATATAGCTACTAACCCAATGCAGCAAATGCATTATGTTATGTTCTGGAATAATTTTTAAAAGTTAACATTTAACAGCTATGTCCACGAGCACTGACCATAATGAAGCCTGGTTTGGTTTTCTGATGATTGTCTCTCCTATTCCTGCAGCAGAGTTTACAAATGCTCATGTATACCTGCTGATATCTAATGAAAATTTGAAATCATGAAACAGTCTTGGTAGTCTTTCTTCCTGCATCTATTTTTGTAAGACCTGCACAAGCATAAATTTTTGGGGTTTTTACATCATTGCCTCTTCTGTCCAGATGAAATGGGCTAAAGAATTTAAAAGTTATGAAGGGAAAGCTCACACACACACACGCACATACAAACAATGATGATTTAGTAAGCCTGTTTTCCTACGGATATCAGTCTTAAACAGCAAGTTCAATGTGTGTAACATAATAGTGTATCAGTAGGGCTGAGGGAGATCAAACACGCTGAGCTACAACAAATAATTTCACCAGCATCAGTGATTAAAAAGACTAATCAACGAGTTACAACCCTGAAAAAAAATTGAACTCAAATACTGATTTCAGATACATCCATCAAAGAAACGTTCATGACTTCACTTACGAAGTTTTAGTTCCTTAAAACTTAGTTACTAAGTCCACTTAAAAACTTTGGAATTTTTCAAAGTATTTAGGGGGAAAAAAGGAAAGAAATAATCAAATGTCTGCATCCTAACGGCCTACTAAGCCAGCTGTATTGCTCAAGTGTCTTGGGTAGTGTCTGTCCTCACAGTGCTTAGCTTTTAACAATGTGAGTAATGTTTGTGTTTCCATGTTTCTGCCAAGTGCTCATGAATCGCTTTGCTTGGTGCATCTGAGCAGCACTGAAAGACTGACGATTTCTTCCAGGTCAAATGCTTTATGTGAAGTTTTAACATCTCAGTGTTTTGCTAATACTTCTTTTCCCTTCACTTCTATGGCAGATCTTAAGAAAGAAAAGGTGTTTTTAAAAGCAACTTTAAATTCAGGGTAGAGGCTATTCCTTGAAAGCCATCTTCCTTGAAGCACTACAACAGCATCTATTGTGATGCAGGATTTGTCAGATTTGCGTGAAAAAGCCAGACATACATAAACTACTCACTTAGGTTTCAGGTCAGAGGTCAGCAGAAAGAAGCTGTAATCTATTGCTATGCAGAGAGCTTTTGTAGTTTCCCAAGACTTTGGTAAGTGTCATTTTTAAAAAATGCAAGTACAAAACTACATTCAACATCAACATCTGGACAGTAATAAATATTTACAACCATTAGGACAAACTTCAAGGTATTAAACTATTCTCTCTTGTTTACCTCCCACTAATCACAGAGCGGGAGCACAGAGTTATGGCTTGTGATGTCTTACCAAGCTGATCTCCTTTCCCAGAGGATATTACAGGAAAAAGCTGGCCTGAAAAGTCTTACTCAAAACTGTATATAATGCATACAAATGCATATAATATAGTCATATAATATATGCAAACAATAATTATATGCAAATAATAATTATACAAATAATAGAATTATATGAACAAGTGAACAACGTAACAGCAAAAGGAAATTTAAGACATTAGGTCTCCAAATCTGACTCATGCTACACATGAGTAAATACACAGGAGTTATGTATGTGCTCAGCAATTCATGTTAGGAACTATAATACCCTCCAACTTCCCCCAGTGACGTAGTACAAGACTTAGTTCCTTTTTGTTCAAACCCAGGTAGGAGTCTGATTTGTAGGACAGGAGGGTGCATCACAGCACAGACCTGAACAGAACATAGGAGAAAAAACTAACAACCCATTACAATGAAAGCAGCAATCCTTTTTCCTTTGGTTCTCTGTACCCACAGACTTCGTACTTTGTGCTTGCTTGAAGTGAGCTTTTCTTGAATTCTGGACTTTCTACCGAGTAATAACATAAGATAAGAAACAATGATCTATGGAAGTAGTTTACCTTTATTACCTATAAAGGTACATTAATATAAAACAGTGCTAAGTTTAACTGAGCTCTCAAAACCAGATCAAAAAGGAATCATAGAAACAAAGTACCAGTGCCAAACACACTTCTGAAACAGTTGCTAACCAGCCATCTCCATCACCAACCACCTCAGCTGCAATGACTTGGGCAACATTACATTCATTGACCAAATCCATGAGAACACTGACAAAATCTTCCAGAAAGGAAGACACTTAGGGGAAAGAGAGATGTAGGCAAACAAACTGATTTATTATGTAGAAGTATTAAAAGTTTTGCAGTGGATTTGAGACAAGGGCCTCATTTTACTTGGCTGGCTGGGATGAAATGGCTGTGGCAGAGCTGACACATATCCCCTCACTTAAACTGCATGCAAGGGCAGTAACTCAAAAAGATAATTTTCACTGGTAAATGATAGAGCTGGTTTACATCCACATTTAATAGGAGGCCCATCAGTGACAGAGTACTAAATTTAAATACCATAAAGGAAAACCCTCCTAAAGTCTGCCAATCATTTGCAAGTCAAAATCCACAAAAGACACCCCACAGGCTCCCTTCAGCAGGCATCGGGAATATTGATGCTGCTGCCCTTACAAGACTGACCCGTACACAGGAGATCCCTGTGGGGAAAATGGTTTTCTTCAGAGCACAAGTACACTGGAAAGAATAAGCACAGGAATTAAATGTGAGTCCCATGAATGTGGTGCACAGAATGAGAAATCAGGAGGCTTGTATCATCTAAAGCTACGTAGCAGCACCTATGCCTCAGTTTCCTCATTTCTTGACTGGGAATATATAACACATACTTCAGGGCAAAACATATTTGAAACTTAACATGTTGACCATAACCTTTTAAAAATTTCTAGACTTCATATTTAGAAAAAGAGTAAGAGAGATTTCAGTCATTGTCTTACTATCTGCCATACCAACTCTCTCAGTTGCCATACTATCTGCAGCTGCTCAAGGTAGCCAGTTACACTTTTACTCCTCTAAACTTGCTCAGATGCCTAAATATTCATGCTTAAAAATATAAGGAGCTGAAACAAAAAATGTAGCCTTGCAACCAAATATCATAATCGCATTAACGATTTAAATCAGCTACTGGTTCATATAATGTAAAGGGTTTTTTCAACTTCCAAGACTTGTTTGCAAAGTGTTTTAAATAAACATACAGGCTAGATGTGTACATGTGATTAACTTCTGAAACAAAAAACTGTACAACATAACCTCTGATACAGGTGTATCCAGTACTCGGGTGAAACATGATCAGCTTACTATGCCTTCGGTGAGCCTGCAGTGTTGATCAGAATTTTCAATCCTTACCCAATTAAGTCAACACAAATTGAAACTCAGACCATTGTTTCACAATGCTAAATGTACAGCATCGATACCAGTTTACCAAGACATTGGCTTGTAACTTCAGTGTTGATGTTAATATTACATCACGTCATAGCAACAGCATGAAAAGACCTTTTATGCTCAGCAGAAAATCAGATTAAAAAGGCATCCAGACTTTCAAAGTAAAAGTAAAGAAATTTTTTTTTCAAGCCAGTGTGAAACCAAAACCAGAGAGATCCAGATAAGTTGAGAACTGGATTATCTCTGTCCTAGAAAAGGACAGAAAAGAAATATAAAAGAAATCAAAGACTAGCTAACAAGTTAATAGTGGAAGCAACTATCTACTACAGTAACAGTTTGTATTTCAGAACAAAAATTATTATTTCGGTTTTCTTGCAAGGTGATACAATATAAATGGTATGCAGCATGGTAATAGGGAAAACAGGAATAAACCACAGTATGTATTTATCACCGGTGAGATACTAAGCTAGCCTGTGCAGTATTTGATTAGACAGAATAATTCCAGGGGAGGAAAAGAAAAAAAGAATAATAAAAAAAAA
>NW_010244887.1:4250-4457 GCF_000690775.1 Eurypyga helias | reverse complement strand
CCAGCCCCTGCAGGAAACTTCATTGTTCTCAAAACTGCAGCTTCAAGAAACACAGGATGCCAAATCCCTCCTGAACAATAGCTGCCACTGCTCCACACAGCCCCGCACAATGCGCAGCCCTCGTGTACCGGACCGAGAGGCACCCAGAGTCTCTATGGCCAGAATGGGGTCAGCCCCCCCAGCTGCCTGCAAGGAGCCCGGCAGGCG
>NW_010244887.1:0-4212 GCF_000690775.1 Eurypyga helias | reverse complement strand
CTCCTCCTCACCCACGGGGAGGGCCCATTTCTTTAGCTTTTATGTTTTTATTTTGCCCTCCCCTTCGTTTCTCCTCTTGCAGTGACTCATTTCCCTCTCCGCCAGCCCAGCTCGTGGGTTGCTCATGGTTGGGTGCTGCGCAAGGGGTCCCACCAGCCAGGGCCACCCTGGGGTCATCCTGACCCTTCCTGCCTGGCCGAGGGATCCAGCCAGCTTCCCGGAGTGACACATGCTCAGCAGACCCTGCCGCTGTCCCCACTTCCCCAGCAGCACCAAAAAAGGGGAACCTCAGCCTGGCTGGCACCCCCATGACCCCACAGCGCACAGATCCTGCCCCCACGCCACGTCTCACTTCCTTGTGCTGGAATAGGATGGCGCAGACCAGCACCCACCTACACAGCACTCGGGGGTGGGGGATGTACCCCCTTTCACCCCAAGGAGAAGGGGGAAGCACCCACCCTGCTTGGGTGCTGGAGGACGAAGGCAGCACAGAGGTGCTGGGCGAGCTCAGCCTCCAGCTGTGCAAGGGGCTGCTGGGGGAGGTGAGGATGCTGCCAGAGCAGGTCCCTGCCTGGCTTTGTGTCCCCCGCAGCAGATGTTTTCCCTCCAGCCCGTGGGGGTTAGGAGGGAAAATCCCAACCCCGCTTCAGCAGACTGGGAGCAGCACAATGGCCATGTCCCTGCAGTGGCAGCGTCCCCACTCCCGCGTGGCCATGACTTTCCCGGGATGGGTGGGGACGACTGTGCTGGCACAGGGGGCCTGGGGCTGGGACCCGCAAAGGCATGGAAGGGGCTTGCAAGGCTGCAGGCCCTTCCTCCCTGGGCTCCTTTCAGCAAGGGGAAGAATCCTCCGCTGTAATTTTAAATGCTATAATTTTTTAATAACCTCCTCGCAAACAATGAGCTCATTGTGCGTCCCCCACCCTCCCGCCTGGCGCTCCACACGCTCCCCTCACCGGCTCCAGGGCTTCTATGGACAAGGACGGTGGCATCACTTGGGGCAGGCAATTAAGGGGCCCCCACCCCCCAAAACCACACAGGCTGCCCAGGAGGGGCAGCAGGGAGGGACCTTCACACGTGAGCTGAGTTCAGCAGTGCTCAGCAGGCCCTGGCACACAGCCCAGGGCTGGGGAGGGGAGTCCATGGAGATGGGTTTGGTGAGCAGCCCTCATGGTCCCAACCACAATGGTGGGACACAAATGCTGGCATGCTCGTCGCTCCCACCCCATGGATAGGGACCCTGGCCAAGGTGCTAGAGAATTTTGGGAGCTGCCATTGGAGGAGCATGCTCTGCGGAAGGCAAACCCATTCCCTCTGCCCCGAGAGCAGGAATTTTTCAAAGGCTGCAATTAGTGCGCCGAGCTGGAGGGAGCCAGCAGATCCCACGCCATCCCACGCTGGCGGGATGCAGCCCAGCCCCGTGGCGGGTACCGTGGCGTGCGCCCAGCCACCCCTGGGGTGCCCTGGGGACAGGGGTCATTCCTTATGCAACTCTGCCGCTGCAAATCACCCGACTCAGAAGGAAACCAGTGGGTTTGGACTTGCTCCTGCCCAGGATTTCTGCCTAATGGCCATTTTCCCTCCCCCTGGCCCTTTCTTTCAAGTTTCCTGAGACTGCACTCCAGCATCCTAAGGATACAGAGACAGCTGGAAACTCTCCCCAAAGCAAGGAGGGGGAAACCCATAACTCTTCTCCAACAGCAGCTTGTCCAGCCTGGATTGTGCAAGCCAAGGAGCAGATTTAGAAGGGAATAGGGATCTGGCCTCCCCATGAGGAGAGAAACAGGAAGGAGAAGGGGGTGCCTGTTGCAGGGTCTTGGAGGGGACAGAGGGCAGGAAACAGGGACTATTGTGGGCAGAACAAAGAGCAGCCAAGGAAGGACACAATAGCTATTCCCTCTATCTGCCAGGGTCCTGCCTGGAGGTACCTGCTGGGTTTAACCCCTTCTTGCCGGTGCCTGCATCCCTCCTCCCCAGAGAGCTGCCTGGCTAGTGAACAGCCAAGAGGGAATCTGGGGTTTGATGCGAGGGGGGGGGTCAGTGTAGGAGAGACATGGCACCGGGCATGGGGGATTCTCAACCCTTGGGCGGGAACTTCCCCATGTCAGCGAGGCAGTACGCATGTTCTTAGGAACAAGAGCGAGAGAGGGACAGGATGAGGAGACGGGCCTGACTCAGACCAAGAGAGACATTTGAGCAGAGGCAGCACCCTGCTGTCACCACACCACCCTCCCCGGGCAGAAACCGTCACCACACCACCCTCCCCAGGCAAAAGCCATGGAGCCAGGCAAGGAGGGGATGCAGGAACCACACAGCCCCCCCAGCCAAGGAAACCATGGAGAAGAGTCCCCATGGCACCAATCCTGCACTCTGCAGGCAAAACGAAAAAAACCCAAACAACTTCATGCCAAGTTTTGGGAGAGCCCAAGGTGCCCCAAAACTTTCCAGAGATGGCAGCCAGCTCAGCGTGGGATGGCTGGAGCCAACGGCCACTGGCAGCACGGGTTTGTCCCCTCCACCCTCGCTTTGCTCCCCAACACTTTGCTCCCCAGGAGTTCGTGCCGGCTCCAGCTCTCGCAGCTCCTTGTCCTCAAGTGCTGTACAAGAGCCGTCACTCAGCGCCTTGGCTTGTCGGGCGGGCACCTCGCCGGGCTGCGGCCCCCCTGGCTTCGTGGCCCTCATCTCTAGGCAACCTGACCTGGACACCACCAGCTCCGGCTTCCCCGTTCCCATGGAAAGTGCCACACAAGAGGCTGCGAAGCCTTTTCTCTGCGCCGGGAGAAAAGGGGCTTTGTTAGCTTGCCCAGGGGGACAGCGTGAGAGCCGAGCCTCGGGTCTCTGGGAATCCAAACGGACAAACGAAGCACAACAACAAAAAACCCCTCCAGAAGAAAGACGGAGCTCATAAGAGAGAAGAGAGGAGGGGGGGGAAGAAAAAGAGCAGCCATTCCCAGGATCATCTGTAGGTGCTCAAAGAGCGTCTCCCCCCACCACCACTCACCACCCCCTCGCAGTGACAGCAGAGCATAAAAGAGGTTTCCGTTAAATGACGGTACTGGGGAGAGATGGCAGAGCCACTGCCAAGCCCGGGAGACCTGAGCAGAAAAAAATAGACAAGATTCACAGGAGGGGGGAAAGATAAAGCTTGGGATAAATTGCAAGAGCCAAGACCCTACAGGGTCCAGCAGACTTGGATGAAGGAAGCTGGGACAGGTCAATCGCCACCAGCCTTCCCTCATAACCACTTCAGATTTAAAAAAAAAAAAAAAAAATCCCAAACCAACAAAAAAAAAAATCACTCCAAGCCAAAGCCAAGCCCCACACCAGCACCACTGTTTGCAAGCAAGAAACAAGATTCCAGGCCAGGAGGAAACACGTGAAGACAGTAGCATGGAAAGGTTAGGACCAGACATAACTTACTTGGGAAGTTGCCTAAGGATAGAAAAAAATGTCTTAAGAGCAGATGGCAAGGCACATTTCCTAAGGAAACAGCTTTTTTTCCTTTTAAATTTTGCTTCAGTATTTGAAGGACAGAGTAAGCGACTGCTAGGGCTCAGGGCAGGACACCAGTCAGACGAGGAATTGGACCAGCTACAGCTGCCCTGGTGCAGGAGAGCCAGAGCAGACCTGCAAGAGCCCCAGCCACTCCAGTCCTGCCCAGTTCCTGCCCAGAGGACCAAGAGCCTCTGCACACCCCAGTGCTCTCCCTGGAATGGTATACCAGGTATCCTTTGAGCACCCCAACCGCGGGCACGCCGTGGGACCCTGCCAAACCTCACCCACAGCCAGGCCCTGCTGCCCAGGAGAGCACCCACAGGGACCTGACCCCACGCCAGGCACCAGTGGATTGGGCTGCATCCCCACGCCGTGCCTCAGTTTCCCCAGTGGGAAGTAATTCAGGGCAGGCACCGCAATAGGAGTCGCTCAGCGGGAAGGCAGCCAGAGCAGCATTTTGGGGGGCTGCTGAGCGCCATGAGCCCAGGTCTGGCTCCCTCCATCGCTCGCCCATCCCAAACTCACCCTGCAACGCTGCATTTCACCCTCCCCAAAAGACAGCTAGCTCCAGGCAGCCCCAAAATAACCCCCTTAGCCCACAATATGGGGGAGCAGAAGGGAGAGTGATGGCGTTTGACAGACCACAGCCCCCCACGGACCCCCCACGGCAAAGGCCCGGGACCTCGGCTGACCCCCGTGGGCTGGAGCCCACCCCGT
>NW_010244886.1:1579-2187 GCF_000690775.1 Eurypyga helias | reverse complement strand
CTCCCATGGGATACAGTCCTTCATGCACTTTTCCAGTGTGGGTCCTTCCCACAGGCTGCATTTTTCTTCACAAACTGCTCCAGCATGGGTCCTTTCCACGGGATGCAGTCTTTCAGGAACAGACTACTCCAGCTTGGGTCCCCTGCAGGGTCATGGGTCCTGCCAGGAAACCTGCTCCTCTCTCCATGGATCCACAGGTCCTGCTAGGAGCCTGCTCCAGCATGTGCTTCCTATGGGGTCATAGCCTTCATCAGACACATCTCCCTGCTCTGGCTTGGTGTCCTCCACGGGCTGCAGTTGGATCTCTGCTCCACCGTGGACCTCCATGGCCGGCAGAGGGACAGCCTGCCTCACCATGGTCTTCGCCATGGGCTGCAGGGGAATCTCTGCTCTGGCACCTGGAGCACCTCCTCCGGCTCCTTCACTGACCTTGGTGTCTGCAGAGCTGTTTCTCTTACATATTCTCTCCACTCTCTTCTGGCTGCTGTTGCGCAGCAGGTTTTTTTCCCCTTTTTAAATATAGTATTCCAAAAGTGCTACCACCATAGCTGATTGTCTCATCTTTGGCCAGCAGCGGGTCCATCTTGGAGCCAGCTGGGACTGGCTCT
>NW_010244886.1:1143-1563 GCF_000690775.1 Eurypyga helias | reverse complement strand
CGGCTTCCCAAAGAAGCCACCCCTATAGCCCCCTGCTACCAAAACCTTGCCACGCAAACCCAATACAACTGTACAATACTGTTATAACAAGGTAACATGTAGATAATGATAGTATTTCCTCCAAAATATCTTAGCCTGTTACAGGCAAAATAAATTGAAAAGTGTCGTGGTTTAGTCTTATATGGCAATTACATACCACTCAGTTGCTCTTTCACTTCCGGATGGAGGAAGAAAGAAAAAAAAACCAAGGGAAGCTCATAGAAGCTGAGATAAGAACTATTTAATTTTATAAATGAAACCTATAGTGATACTAACAGTACTACTGCTAATAAGTAATTAGAACAGCAGAAAATAGAACATATGATACAGTATCTCACCACCCGTGGACCGACACAGCCAGATTCCAAAACAGCAAGCAAC
>NW_010244886.1:0-907 GCF_000690775.1 Eurypyga helias | reverse complement strand
CCTTCCCGGGCCACTTTCGCGCCTTCCAAACTGTGCGTGCACCCAGACTGACCACTCATACCTGACGTATCATGAAATGAAACAAGATCCCTCGGCCACTGTGGGCCGGCCAGCTCTCTGTAGGAGAGCAGCTTGTTCCTGCCTGAAACCTGCACATTAAGAGATTGCAACATAGAAGTATTATGCGATTGGATACTATTATTTATTAAACGTAATATAATTCATCGAAATTTGACCTCTTTTAAGATGCTGGTTTTGCTTGTCAGTGAGGAGGCATTTATTGTAAAAAGATTCCTCAAAAATACAAAGATTTGATCCAATGTTCTAATGTGCTATTAGAGAGTAAGACATTTTGCAAACATGTGATACTTTTTGATATGGAAAGCATATGAAATTATGTAGTAAAAACTTGTGGTTTTAACTTTCGGACAGATTCCTAAAATGTTCTGGTATAAAATGCCTACTAGGCTTTTTCTACTTCCTTTCTGATATACTAATCTTTAAATGGGATGTTTGAGGCAAATTTATTTTTGTAATTTCTACACTTAATTTTTATTTGACTTTGCCTTTTATCATTTATGGAATTTCTTGTTGCAGTTTTTGAAGTTACTTTTTTAGGTATGGAGCATCTTGTTTGTATATAGGGTTAAAATATTATTTGGAAACTTATTTTTCCCAAATTTTAAAAAACTTTGAAAAAATTATATTGAAAATAACTACCCCGTGGACAGTTATGACTTCTATCTGGGTCATTCTAAAGAAATCCAGATACATACAGTCAGCATAAATAGGAACTTTATTAGTCATTGCATTTTTAATGAAGTTCTTTTCCTTAAACAGTTTCAAAAAACATTTCATAGAATCATTGAATCATTTAGGTTGCATCATCAAGTCCAACTGTTAACCT
>NW_010244885.1:2676-3912 GCF_000690775.1 Eurypyga helias | reverse complement strand
CCGGAGTTAAACCACGACAGAGTCAAGCTCCCTAAAAATACAACACATCTGATACTCCTTATTTCCCCCCTCATGCAACATTTATGCCTCACTCTAATACTCAAGCACCGTACATACCACACTTATGTAAAGCGGCTTAAAAGAAGTTACACCTTTCATCAGCAAAAACACAGCCAGAGACAACCTCTTTGGACAAAGATGTGCCCCACACTGATGAGGGGATAGTGTCAACTCACAGAAAACACCTTTTAACCAGTGGTTCCCAATACCATTGGGACCAAGCGTAGATGAAGCACTTTTTGGGATATCAGCTACAAGCTACATCCTTGTCGTGGTGTAACCTCAGCTAGCAGTAAAGTAACATGGGTTTAAACTGAAAGTGGGGAGGTTTAGATTAGATATCAGGAAGAAATTCTTCACAGAGAGGGTGGTGAAGCACTGGAACAGGTTGCCCAGAGATGCAGGCTGGATGAGGCTTTGAGCAACCTGGTCTAGTGGAGGGTGTCCCTACCCATGGCAGGGGGGTTGGAACTGGATGACTTTTAAGGTCCCTTCCAACCAAAACCATTCTGTGATTCTATGAACATGCAGCCGCTCGCTCACCTCCCCCAGTGGAGGAGGAGAGTCAAAGACAAGGAAGCTCTTGAAGTTGAGATAAGAACTATTTAATCATTTAATATAAATTAAAATTATAGTGATACTACTAATATTTACAATACTACTAGTAAGTGATTAAAATAATAGGAAATAGAACATACCATACAATTGCTCATCACCTGCCAACTGATACACAGCCAGATCCCAAGTAGCGAGAGCCAGAGCCTGAGAGCCCCCAGGGCGACAACAGGACCCAGAAAAAGCCAGCCGACCCCCCAAACGAACAAACCCGCCCAACCACTGACGACCGCGCCAAGCCATTAACAAAGGAGCTAATAGCTAGCAAAAGCCTTAAAGGACCCTCCCAGGCCACATCCCACCTAAGTACTGCACATGTGTACTGAGCATGGGCTGAAATAATACTTCTGCCAGCCCAGACCAGCACGTGTACTGAGGATGGAATGAAATACTCCTTCGGCCAGCCATGGCCAGCCTTCCGAACTGTGGAGAAAATTAACTCTTTCCTGTCTGAAACCAGCACAATCCTTCTCTGTAAAAAGCTGTTTGCAGCACCTAAAAGGACTAAGACGCTAAACTCGCGCGCAGCTTCGATGCAAGGGAGCCAGGGAGCGCAAGAAT
>NW_010244885.1:0-2654 GCF_000690775.1 Eurypyga helias | reverse complement strand
CCCCTTTCAGTTGCATACCCACCTCCAGGAAGGATTCTAACGAGTCCTATGCCTCCTCTCTTCTGGTGGACGGAAGGAGTCCAGAGTCCACAGTCCCAGAAAACCTTTAGTCTGTTATGCGGCACCTAGGCCTTGGAAACCACTTGCAGCGCGCACACAGAAAATGTTTTCCTAATACCCAGATGGGGCACCGAGAGGGCAGGAACCCAGGGAAAACGTCTTTGTTCTCTTGCCTGGTCGAAAAAGCAAAGCAGGGGATTTCCTCCCCCTCACACCCCACTGTCTGCTCTGTCACTTAGTTGCGATAAGCTGTAGGAGTCTCCCTCGGTTTGGGTGGGAGGAAAAAAAAAAAAAAGAACAACGCAAAGGGACCTCATTAATACGCGCTCACTACTGCAGGGGATGGGGAGCAAAAGTATAGAAAGAAAACAGAGTTGGACCCAGAGCCTTTTGTCATGCCGGGCCAGCTGGTCTTCCCTCCTTGCCCTTCACCACCTCCTAGGCTCAGCGAGAGGAGACAAATGCCAGAGATCCCACTATGGGAGAGGACAAGGAGCCAGAGAGCATCCAGTCACAGAGAGCAGAACATAAGAAGGGGAAGATGACATAAAAAGAGAAGCTCCCCTCCACCCCTACCCACCAGGTCTCCACCTCACCTGTTTGCCCCGGTAGAAGAGGCGCTGGCGGTCGGGGCTCACACAGAAGGTCGTCTGGATTTTCTCCCGCAAACATTCAATCTTGGTGAGACGGCTCAGATCATCAATAGTATGGGTCTCAGTGCCATCTATGGTACGAACTTGGATCCACATGGTGTGCGCCTTCAGCTAGCACACCCACCCGCGGTGAAGGGGAGGTCTTGTTCCCCGAGTGCGTGAGAACGGAAAACAGAAGAAGCGTTTCCCGCACTTCTTTGTTCAGCTAAATGGAAGCAGGGTTTTTGAGTCCCGACGAAGAGGCACGACCCTCCCCACCCGCAGGCCTCACTCAGAAGGGCACGGAGAGGTAAAGAGGACCTGACCCAATCCTCATCTGCTCCCCAAGTGGAGCCCGTAGTCACACAAATGGAACCGCAAGCTCTTCAAGCCAGCGCAATACAAGGCAAAGTCTGGCGAGAATGGCTACAGGCAGGTCTAACGAACACCACCAGGAGCCATCACTAACGCTCAGAGAGTGTTTACTAGCCGCTAGCGCTCTTGTACAGAGGCCACGGCGCCAATAGTGATCTCGCGAGAGCCCTCAGCCGTAAAAACACAACCTTGGGAAGTGGGAGGAGGATAGATAGCATCATCACCTCTCCTTCCGCATTCGGCTTTACACCAAGTCACGCCCCGCCCCGCCCCGCCCTTTGAGCATTCTCTGGCCGGCATCTTTTTTCGTCCTGTTCGGTAGTTGTATCAAGGACTGGGCGGGGGAGATAGTTTAGTGCGCTCGTAGAGAAGCGGCCATTATCGTTCCTATGGGAGCCAAGCGGGAGCGTCTTCTCGTTCCCTCACGGGGCAAAGCGTCTCTAGTCTCAGGCCTGCAAATTATACCAATGACATAGGAAGTGACTCTGTGCTTCCACCTTTCCTTGTTAGACACACAGAGTCAGGACCCAGCATGTCAGGTGTCACAGTGACACAAAAGCATGGACCTGACATGGCATAAATAAAAAGCAAGTAAAACTGCTTTGCATCCACTGATGAAATCTAGGCCCCGATGTTTCCCAGTACAAAAGTGCCATCAAAACCTCAATTCAGCCATATTTAGCTCTGCCTAATAAATCCAGAATAGATCTGTCTGCTCTTATCATATTAGAAAAGTGCAGATGTGGGCCAGGACAAAAACATCAAGCCTCCTTTTTTTAACACAGATCAGACGTGTGGGTTTTATTTGCTACATTTTTGCTCAAAAAGTCTGGACTTTTCATGTATACTCGTAAAATGATACTGTAAAAACATATCCGATGCAGTACCCAGTGAGATTCAGCTTATGGATATAGGTCTCTCTGATGCTACTATACCTGGGAGCATCGAAGCCTGCATTTTTGGGCAGAGTTTGCGGCAGCTTTGTTGCCTGAGTAGTAAAACTTTAGAGACCGAGATAACAAATTGATAGGTTCCAGATGATAGAGGTGTGGTTTTGTTACTTTTTTGTATCAGGATAATATCAAAGATCCCTGTATATTAATTTCAGGTCTGACATAATTCCCATTGTGGTCTTGGTTGAGTTCCTTTTAAGGCCTGCTTTATGAGTATTAAGCACTTGCAAAGGCAGCTGAAATAAATGGGAGTTGCTTAATCCTCCCGGAAATCTGTTCTTTGCCTTTTTATCTCAACTGTTCCATCTCTGTTGTTGTGATAACACACACCTTCCAGTAACTATATCTATTACAGAATGACACCGGGGTGTCAAAAAGACACAAGTTCAGAGTTTGGTTTATAGATTGGTGGTGGTGATACAAGCTGCAATTCAAGTAATGTAGTGCATGTAATCCAGTCAAATCTTTGTTTGCCAGCCTTCTTGGCTTCCCTGAAACATTCAAAGATAATTAATGCAGAGGAATACAGTAGGAATGTGGGTTAATACTCATAACTAAAAAGAAAGAAATCAAGCTGTCTTCAGCTTTGTCCTATTTCAACTCTACCACCACAGTTGTGCTGGATTCAGCCAGG
>NW_010244884.1:0-3015 GCF_000690775.1 Eurypyga helias | reverse complement strand
TGCTAGCTGGCATTAAACCACAACAGTCAGCAAACATGTCTGTGCCTTCCAAGCATTCTTTTTGGGAATAAGTAACTGTATAGAATTTTCAGAGAAAGTTATTTTTGCATTCAATTTACATAATAAATCTCACCCCAACAGTGGCAGGGGACATTCTGGCATATAGAGAAAGGAATGAGTTAGAGTTATTGTAGTATTTCCAATTGTGCACTCCATTGGTTGCAAAAATGATTTTAGAGTCCTTTTCCCGGTGGCACCAATTACACTAGGTTTGATTTTTACTTAATGGTCTCTTATAGTCTGTAAGTATGGAATGTGTTGCCCCACTATCTATTAAAAAAAAAAAATAATCTGTTGTTTCATTCCCTAGCTTCACTGGAACCAGAGGATTAGTTGGGGAGACTTTAATAGATTGCTCTGGTCCCCTTCAGTCTGACCCAGTCTTGGTCATGACCCCAATGGCTTTCCCTGTCCCTCTTTCTCCATTCCTTTCTCTATTGTCCCTCTTGCTTACAATATGCACACTGACTAGGTCCTAAAGTAAATGGAACGTGTACATATACAGGGTTTCCTTCTGGGCTTGCTGCTTGTCTTAAAGGGGCTTGAACACTAGACTTCTGACCCCTCATCCTCCCAGTTACTGGACTAACAATATTGTCCTCCTCTGAGCTTTGATTCATTAGCTTTAGAAGTTGCAACCAACAATTGAACTTTTTTGTCGCATTTTTCCCAATTTTGCAACCTGTACAACAAGAGTTGCTATTTTTCTTTTTGACCAGATATATTCCATTTTGATGTTTAGAGTCTACCAAACCATGCTTCTTTCTAATCTCCCAGTCATTCCTTAAACTGAAAAACAAATCCAGATATGGAAGTTAATCCCACTTCTCTGTTCTTTTGACAAAATAACATCAATTAAAAAATGGTATCATATTTTTAAAGTCCTATTTTTCAGGCCACTTCTCACCATCTTCGAAACGATATTGTGGCCACCATTGATTACAATATCTTTTCAATTTATCTTTTGGCATGGGATCCTCACCAAATTTATTCCAGTGTTTTAGGATGCATCCTAGAGGAGAATAAAGGGGTGTCTCCTGGGAAGCAGTAGTACCTATTTTGATACCGAAAAAGACTTTCCTAACCCAGTGTTTCATACACTAACCAAAACGAGGGACGTCTCCCTATGTTACCCAATGTGTACGCAAAACGAGGGATGTCTCCCTTTACCCAAAACAATGTGTACACTAACCAAAGAACATCTTCCTTCATACCAATGTGTAGAATCAAAATTATGCTAGCCCAAAACAAAATAAATGTTACCAAATGCTACCTGCTTCACTGAGAGATCTTGCCCCTACCCTCCTTTTCTCATATTCAAAAAAAGCCTCTTTTCAGTAGCGTTGCACCGTTGCGTCGCTTACCACCCGACCTCAGGAGAGGAGCTAATGGAGTCCTGGATCAACAGGTTGGTGCGTGCCAGAGTTCACTCAAGTCTCCCCATCGGATGCGGCAAGGCGAACTGGGCGAGGCTGTCAGTGTGGTATCATCTGGGTCGCCAGAAACTGTTTTCCCAAAAGTGGGGTCATTTACTCGGTGTGTGTCACCCAATTTACACACAGAGTAGAGGCATTTTCCTTTAATGCATAAATGCACGGATAAGGGTGCATGGTACAAACCAGCACACTGTCGGTATAAACTGGCAGTTATTTATACACAAAATTTAATCAGCTAATACATATTCATTGTTATTCTATCAAATTATTGGTTAAAATTATTCACCTGTCATGTAAATAACCACGCATGCCCACTACGATTTTTGAGACCTTTACTTCCTTAAACTTTTGGGTCAGTGGGTTTCTTGAGTGGGTAGTCCTTGAGTCAGTAGTTGTGATCTCCCCTTGCCAGAATTACCTTTCATCTAGTTTAACGTAGATTTGGCAACACTAAGTGGTCCTTCATGGACCTTTTAACAGAGCAGACTATCATTCAATTTGGGATTTTGTTCTTAAACAGCAATATCCCGGTTTACGATGCCAAAGTGTTGTTAGGATAAAATGAACTAAGTTAATCTTTATCAATATCATCATTCCTCATACTTGTGAATGATTTAGTTTATGTTTTGCAGAGGGATAAAGTAATGGAATTATTACGTGTTTTCTTTAAATAATAAATTGATGACTGAATAAATGTATACAAGGGACCTAAATAAGTCTTGAGCTCACCATACTGTTTCACTTAACTGTTCTGTTTACCTTTTGGCAACTAGTCCTGTAGCAATTACTGCCTCTTACCCAGTTTGTAGTTAGGCAATGTGGAGTCAGCTGGGGAAAGTGTTGAGGAGATTTGGATGAGAACTGGAGATACCAAGGGTGGATATGTTTGTGTTACTATGATTGAGGAAAGTAAAGGCACAAATGCAAAGGAAATGCTCTGTTAGTTCTGTTGGTCATGGAACAACTTGTTTGCACAGATGAGTGCATTTGAAGTGATGGGAAGGGAATTCATTATATCCTTGTATGTTTGGGTTGCTATTAACCATTTTACATTTTAACCTTGTGACTGACGCTAACACTAAAACTGATAATATATAAACCAACTTACTTTAGTGGTAGTAACTAATTATTAGTGAAATTGGGTGTGTATTTGCTTTCTGAATAGCATAGTATGGTAGGAAACATTTGTGTAGAACAAAGATTTGACTGCTGACTTGCCAAGAATTATTTAGTTGATAAATTAAACTGAGATTTTTTAATTTTTTTTTTTTCACCCTTATGTATTGCCATGGTTTAACCCCAGGTGGCAACTAAGCACCACACATCTGTGTGCTCACTCACTTCTCCCAGCTGCTGTTAGGATGGGGGAGAATTGGAAGGGTAAAAGTGAGAATTTAATGATAAAACAGTTTAACAACTAAAAAGAAATAATAAATTGTAAGGAAAAGAGGAAAAAAGAAAAGGAGAGAGAGGAAAAGGAAAGCCAGTAAAGGCAAGTGATGTAAATGAAAACAATTGC
>NW_010244883.1:0-256 GCF_000690775.1 Eurypyga helias | reverse complement strand
TGGGAAGGTTTGGGGGGCAAGAAGCCACCACCGCTGCATCCCTGGTCCATGGGGGGTGATGTGGGACCCCCCGTACGGATGGGGGGGAAGGAGCCGAGTCGTGTGCCAGGGGGACCTGCCCGAATGGCCGCCACCGGGATGGGGACATGGCAGCCATGGCAAATCCTGCCGCCTATTGGGGTGCACCCCCTGGGGAGGGCGGATTTGGGGACAGTCATGGGGGGCAATCCCCAGGGATGAGGCATTGGGGTGCATT
>NW_010244882.1:0-204 GCF_000690775.1 Eurypyga helias | reverse complement strand
CCGGCACACGGCCCCGCGGAAGGGCCGGCAACCGACCTCCCCGTGCACCTGGAAATGATTTTTTTAGGGTGATCCCGTCTAGAAAGCCTCAGCCTTTCATCTCATGGAGCCCCCCCACGCTCCTTGCGTCCCTCTGCCCCTCCTTGTGCTTCTGGCTGCGGGGGGACATCGTCGATGCCCCATGGCGGGTCCATCCCCATGGTT
>NW_010244881.1:18364-19564 GCF_000690775.1 Eurypyga helias | reverse complement strand
GGCAGCTCGCTGCTGGGCTGGGGGCGGGGGATGCCCAAAAGCCCTCAGCCCCCTCTCCGAGCCCTTTCTCCCCTCAGGGATGCCTCCATTGTGGTGACGACCTCCGGCGACCACCAAGCCAAAGTGTTCTGCGTCCAGCGCCCCGATCGCTAGGAATGGTGCCAAGGGACGGTCCTGGCTCTGCCGGGTGGTGCCTGTACAGAGGGATGAGGGGGATGGGCTTCACCACCCTCCTCCATTGCGTGCTTTGTAATTTTCCAGCCTGCCCTGCTTTGCCCTTGCTGTCTGGGGGCCAAGCCTGGGGTTTTGTATGAAAGTGTCTTAATTATATAAATTATTTCACTTAACTGGATGCCATCTGCTCTGTTTGTTGGGGGGAAGAGGACCTGGGGAGCTGTGCTCCCTCCCTCCTCAGGGATCTTCCCCAGCATCCAACCACAGCCCGAGGATCAAAGGCAGACGGTTTTACGGGTGGAGGCAGAGACCCCTGTCCTCGCTCTCCCTGTTACAGGGGATGAGCGTGTCCGGGTAGGAGAACCCTGCTCTGTGCAGCCCAGGAGTTCCCTAACACCACAGGCTACGCCTCAATCTGGGCACAGCACCCCAACGTCAGCCCCCAGGAGAGAGGTCACCGGAAGTGATTTGTTCTGGGATACAGAATTATCCTTCCCTTGTGCCTGTGACTCCAAACGCCCCTTCCGGGGCTGGGCCACGTGCACGGACAAGCCAAAGCCCCTTAAGATAGAAAGATCTCCTTTATTAATGAACCCCAACAGTATTTCTTCAGATACAGGAGTTTTGAACTCAAATACTCAGAAGAAACCAAGTTAATATTGCATTATTCTCATAAGAAATACTGCAACTTATTTCCGGTAACATATTGCAAAGCGAAACAGCTTGAAAAGAAAAAAAAAAATATAAAAAAAAGAAAAGAAATGAAGTCAATCAAAACTGGAATTTAGGTTTAGTTTCTTGGAACGATCGAGTCCTCGCAAGCACAGCTCGTTTCTGCAGATTACTCCCCAAACTGTCGTACAAACAGACCCCGATTGCTTGAATTCCTTATGAGCCCACAGAGGTGCAACATTAAAAGCTACGATTATCGGGTAGCAAGTGCCCCAACCTTCGTCCTCCACGGCAGCCTCAGCGCCCCCGGCCTTAACGGGTTGTGAATGTCTTCCCCCTGAAAGGATGCAGAGA
>NW_010244881.1:9750-18331 GCF_000690775.1 Eurypyga helias | reverse complement strand
AGTGCCTGCGGGGCTTTTGATGGGGCTCTTGGCGCACGCGGGGCTCTCGGAGCCTGACGGGCACCGCTGGTTCGGAGCTCGCAGGTGTCGGTGGCTGCAGACCCGGGTCAGGGGGCTGCGGGAGGGGCTGGCTTTTGCAGAGGGGATAACCCGCTGCTCACACGCCAGAGAAAGGACAGTGAGGGGCTCTGGGATCCACAGAGGGACCCGAGGGATGGTCTGTGCTCTGGGCTGCTTAATGACAAGAGGGAGCCAGCCAGCCAGTGCGGTGGTCCAGGAGTACACTTCTGGAGCTGTGCCGGGCAGCAGGACCCTGCTCCGGCACCCACAGACCCCCAGGAAGGACCTGGCCCCTCCGCCCCATGAGCTGGAGCTGCCTCCAGAGCCCAGCAGCCAGTTTTAACACACAGGGGTGAAGCCCCACAGATGCCACCGTGGGCTCGGGAGGGGGACAACGGAGACACCGAGGGCTCGGAGTCACGTACAACCCTTCTTCTGCAAAGGATGCGCCGGCACAGGGTTTCCCAGAGACCCAGCTCCTAGAAGAGGAGGGAGCACAGGGGTCCTGGGAAGCCAACACACTCTGGTCCAGTCTTTTGCCTCAAGGCACCTCACTGACATGCCACCGTTCTCTCTCAGATGGGGCCAAGCACCACAAGCCCTGGTCCGGTCACCCCCGCAGCACCCCAGTCCCCCCCTGGACCGGAACATGCCAAGCTGAGGAGCGAGCTCGTGTTCTGTGGCAGAGAAACCCGGAGAGCTAGGCCCCTCTCCGCTACTCACGTGATTGTTTTCATTTCTTTCTTCTCTGCGTCTGGTCACCTTGAGGAAATCCGACGTTTTCGCCCTCATACGCGTGTGAATGTAGGCCTGCATTGCATTGGGACAAAACAGGGACACGTCAGGATCCCGTCTTCGTAGCCCAGATGTCAGGACACTGGTAGGGGCGAGCTGGGAAAATGGTTGGTTTGCCCAGGTTCAGGGAAAACTGCTGCCTGAACCCTGGTCAAAGCCAGGTCTTTGAACAATTCCTCATTTCTCTTCCCAGAAAGAAAGGAAACCAGATCCAAAAGGGAAAAATCCTACTTCTCTGCTAGGGGAGGAACCAAACGGGCGCTGCCTGTGCCGAAGAGCCGGGAGAAGGTGATGATGCATCACCTGCCACCCCTGCACGACCGAAGCGGGCAACGCCAGACCCCAGCGAGTTCTCAGGGGGTCACCCCTGCCCCGTTGGTTCCACCCCCGCAGCACCCAGGTTAGAGAGGCGAAAGCTCACCCTGCGTCCCCCTGCCCCGAGCCCTCCGTACCTTCGAGCACTTGATGTGATAGTGCAGGTAGTCCCGGAATGTGTGGATCAGGTTTATGGTGTTGTCTCTGGCAGCAGCGTTGGTGTGACGGGGGAACAGCACTGAAAGAAGAGGGTGACAGACAGTTAAGAGGGTACCAAAGGGCTTCAGGGCGGGTTGCTCTGAGTGCCTGCTCTGCTCTACGAAGAGCCCTTGGCTGTGACACATGCCAAGGTTACGCAGCACTTGTGATTTTCAACACAGGGCTCAGCAGCAGTTTTCCACGTCTCCCGCAGCAGCCTGACACCGCTGCGCGCTCCAGAGGACGCAGGCAAGGCCAAGTGCCCAGAGATGACGGCACCGAAGGAAGCTGCGTGACGCTGCTTCGGTGCCCAGAGAAGGGAACGGAGCAGACAGCTGGGAGCAGGCAAGGGCGGCCAGGCTGCTCAACTGATGTCAAGAGCCAGTCTGCCCTTGGGTCTTGAAAGGGGTTGTGGATCCCTGCCCGGCAGCTTGCCGGCCCACTGACAGCCGGGTGTGATTACTGCAGGGGCCGGGTGGCGTGCTCTTCCCACGGGCTGGTGCTGTGCTGGGTGTCCCAGATCCACCTTTTTGTCTGGGCAATGATCTCACCTGGGACTGTCAGATCAGATAACGGGGAAATTGCGTCTCCACAAGAATGAGGTCCTGCTGGCCTGCCATCAGACAGCTTTCCCGTAGCTGAGGCGCTGCCCCAACCTCCAGACACCTTCCCAGCATGGGAGGAAGGCAGGGCTAACCACCTTCCCCTGCCGTGCCAGGGCTGCACCTTTTTTTTAATGCCAGCCTAAGAAACCCTAATGGCACATCCAGCCATGACGCCCCATCTCCCTGGAAGAGACCTTTCCCATTACAAAGGGCAGGGTTTGGGGTCCCCAGCTCAGCCCTCAGCTTT
Organism: Eurypyga helias; assembly: GCF_000690775.1. Lineage (NCBI taxonomy): Eukaryota > Metazoa > Chordata > Aves > Eurypygiformes > Eurypygidae > Eurypyga > Eurypyga helias. Next base: position 16,111 of record NW_010244881.1, on the reverse strand, counting down.
GCTGCCCAGAAGGAAGCGATGACAGTGCTGGCCAGCGCCTCTGCAGGCAGGGGAAAGCAGCTCAGCCACGGAAGTGTTTGGCCCTTCCATCCCAAAGAGGCAGAGCTGGAGAAGCCAAACTCACCGCCCTGCTCCTGCTCTCCGATCGCCTCTGCCGATCAAGCAGGGCACAGGAGCCTGCAACTGGACAACCTACACACATGCTCAGGTGGAACCTCCCACGAGAAACCTCCAGTGTCCACAGCATCACAGTGAAGCCACCCTTCCCTTGCTCCCAAATCCCAAACTTATTTTTTTAGGCAGACACTAACCGTCTCACCGTCCATTCCACACCTTGCCCAGAGCGGAGCCAAGGTGACCTCATACAGCAGAGGGACACACCGAAGGGGACAGACGACGCAGGACGTTGTGTCCAGAGTCCCTTCAGCCTCTAGTGACCCACCTGAGCACTCTAATTCCTTTTTGTTTTCCATGCAGCAGCAGGAACCTCTCTCCTCCCCCAGTGTCCCCAGGCCCTCAGAGCTGCCTGCTTACCAAAGGTGATGTAGCCAATGTTGTCGCCAACAGCCGCGTCCGTGTCCTTCAGCTCCAAGGGCGGCTCCCTGTGGCTGAAGAGCACCTGTGGGGCTGTGTGACTGGCCCGGCGACCCTCCTTGAACTCCTGAACAAGAGAAAGCCAAGGTGAGTCCTGCCAGGGCAGCGCCCCTCGTCCCAGAGGGCGGGAAGTTCTTGGAAAGGGCTGCAAGGTCTCCATCACACCTCGCATAAAGGTTCTGCCGCGCGAGAAAGCATCGCGCCTGCTTCTCCTAGCACTTTCCCTCACCCTGCAGCAGTACCTCTGGGCAGGCAGGTCCCTTCTGCCAGGGAACCTCTCTGACAGCAGCACAACCCCAGCCCCACGAGATGAGCTGGCTCCATGTTTCAGGAATTACAGGACTGTCCCTACGTGGGCTGGGAAAGTCCAGGTGCTGTTGTCCTGCCACCAGGCAGGGCAGCCTCCCCCATGCCTCCCTGGCCCCCAGCCCAACCTACACATCACCAGCCACCCTTGGCCTCTCCTGCCACCTCAGCACGGCTCACCCGGGAAAGGCAGGACCATCCGGGCCCCTTTTAGAGAACCGAGTAGTTCACTGGGGTTTTCTTAATGAAATGCGCAGCTTGCACTTCCGCCTGCTCCTGCCAGAGGGTGAAACGGTTCAAATGGCTTCACCGGTTATTTAATGGTCAGATTTTCTCCCTGAGAGCCCAGACGAGGAGCCACCATGCCCGACTGGGCTGTGTTACACAACAGCAATAGCTGGAGGGAAGGAGCCAGCGTGACTCAGAGTGGAAATTCTTGTGGCTGGGCAGGAGCAGGGTTTGCTGTTGGAAAAACCAAGAACATGGGACATGGAGGCTCTGGGAGAGCTGCTGCTTGAAGCCCTGACACCTCCCTGTGAGCCTCATAAACCCTGTTTTGTTCACCTCAAGCCTCCCTCCCTGTTTTAAAACCTGAATTCCAAGCTGTGGGATAGGCTGGTGGGGAAAAGCTCAAAGCCAGAGCAGATGCCCTGCCCGCAGCTAAAGAGCACAGCAGAGCTGAGAGATAAGACCCCCATCACAACAGGCCCTGTTCTAGTGACCCCCAACACAGCTAAACTGGTTTCCAGCAAACCGTGCCAGTAACTTGCAGTCCGTAAGCCTGTCAGCAGCGCGGCCTGGCGCCCCTGGGCAGATGGGCTAAGGTTCCTCTAGCCCTGGGACAGCCTGCGGGGCCCTGCTCCACGGCTGTGCCCACACAGGAGGCTCCCCGGGGCCTCGGCAGGCCAAGGTGAGCTAGGTGGGCCAACAACGTGAGCGAGCAGGCGTACCAGCAGGCACAGGGCCTCCCCAGCTGTAAGCTACCGTCTCATTCTGCAGAGGCTGCGCGCAGTCGCTAGCAGACACACATACAGGATGCTGAATGCTTCCTGGTGGGATGGCAGTTCCAAAGGGTAGCCGAGTCCAGAAGCACTTGGCGTTACGAATGATTCAAGCCCACAACGTAAGCGAATTCACAGCGTTAAGCTCACTTCTGAGAGCCCATGGTGGCATGTGAGAGCAGCCACACTGCACTGCCGAGTCTCTCTGCAGCGTTTGAGCATTAGCAGGAACAAACTGCGAGGTGAAGACGACTCTCGGCACCCTCCCAGGCACAGCACAACATCACCTCACCCCTTCTCCCTCTACAGCCTCCCCACCGTGCTCAGCTCAGCAGCTGGCTGCGACCCCCGCACCGCAGCCCCCTGCGCTACAGGGCCTCAAGGTGGGCGCATACTCAAGTATTCACCATGGTGTTTCTCGTCTGTAACACACAGTACGTTTGACTGTCCGTACAAGCAAGACCAGCGATAAAAAAAGATGCCAGTGGAAGAGCCTGGATTAAAAAAATGCACCCCTGTGCCTATTAACATGGTTCTTCCAGTGCAGCCTGGAGCCCTGCGAAGCATTAGGTGCATTAAACTGCCTGTGAGATCACTGCATCTGCTCGTGTGGCAATGCTGCTTCAAGAGTCGGAGACCAGATGCTTTTCCTGTAATTCTGTTTCTGTACCTGCATAAACACCTTTCCGATCACCACGTCATCGTCATCCTTAAATACCGTGCTGAACACAACCGTGACGCGGTCCTTTTTTGCCTCGACGTACCTGCAGGTGGGCGAGAGAGGAGAACCCAGCTGTGGAGAGGAGCTAACAGGTACTACTGGATGAGGAAGCAACCGCCTGGCAAAGCCAAGTAGGTACAAGAATCCTTCACAGGCCTGGCTGCTGAAAATTTCCCCTCCCTTCAGACAGTATTTACAAGGAGCAAAACATTTCTGTTAGGAGCAGCCAGTTCCGGTTCTGCATGCAGCCACAAGTGCTGCCACTAACAGAGACTCTTGTGTAACCTCCCTGCGGCCCGAGGGATGAGCATTACCCTCCTGAGATACTTCTGACAGCCTTGGCAGGGTAACAAGGGCCTGGCCGACGTGCAGAACGGTAGGATTTCCTGACGTGCCACCACAGCCTAGAGCTGTGAGCAGGAGCAGAGCGTGCTGACAGCTACCCGACACCCGTGCTGCTCGGTTTGAACACTTACATTGTCTCATCGTCCCTGTAGTGGATGACTGCTCTTTTTTCTCCTTCTTTGCCCTCTTCCTGGAATTTGAAGTATTTCTCAAAGACCGAAGCGAAGCAGTTGCGCTTCAACATGCCGGCTTGGTGCACAATAGCGTCCTTGTCCGCCGGCAGGTTCTCCAGGTCGTAGAGCAAGGAGACATTGTAACCTGGGGAGGGACAGCCACCAACCTTAATAATCTACGCAGGGCCTTAACGAAGCCAGAGACATATTCTGGGAAGAGGCATCTCAGCCCCACGTTTGCCTTAAGCCCTCCCAAAAGCCCCAGGGGTGCAAGTTTCCCACCCCGAGCATTGCTGGAACTCGCGCGTGGCCATGGCAACGCTGCTGGGGCTCCTTCCCCAGCTCCCAGACACACGTGCTGGCTGAGCTGCTCCCAAGTTTTTGCAGCGAGTAGGAAGAGATGCTGTCACAGGTAACCATGGTTTTCCCGTGTCTCACAAAGCGTCTTTGAGAAGAACAAAGACCCCAACAGCGAGGAACAGAGGCTTCCCGGAGGAGGGCTGCATCAAGAATTACAGCTTGTGTTGCAAGCTACCTTCTGCCCTGACGTACCCAGCCACCTTTTAAATTGCCATTCGGCATACAGAGAGCCCCAGACATCAAGCTCTTGAAGTGCTGTCTTCATCTGGGCATTGCTGAGGCGACTTAAGTAATTTTGCAATTGCATTCACACACACACACTGTAAATATTCATAGAATGGTTTGGGTTGGAAGGGACCTTAAAGACCACCCAGTTCCAACCCCCCTGCCATGGGCAGGGACACCTTGCACTAGACCCGGTTGCTCAAAGCCACATCCAGCCTGGCCTTGAACACTTCCAGGGATGGGGCATCCACAGCTTCTCTGGGCAACCTGTTCCAGTGCCTCCCCACCCTCTCTGTGAAGAACTTCTTCCTGATATCCAATCTAAACCTCCTCACTTTCAATTTAAACCCATTACCCCTTGTCCCGTCACTACAGACCCTTGTAAAAAGTCCCCCCAGTTTCCCTGTATTATTGCAGAGTTACCTGATTCAGGATTTACCAGGTAGCTTCCATAGACTTTCTTCAATACCTAGGAAGGAAATTAAAGATTGAGAGCACAAGCTGTCAGAGTTGTTTCCTCCTGCATGGCCCAGGCCATGTTTAGTCTCTGTTTAAAAACATCAAATTACAGCATCTGCCTCCCCTAGTCTAAGTGAACTTGGACAAATATTAAGTCATGGGCTTCTAGTATGATTGGCTTCTCCTGCTCTAGGCAGAGCTCCCTGAACCCCCCTGACAGGCTGCAGGACACAACTCGAAACGACCCTCTAAAAGTTCTTTCTAGTCTTGAACTCGAGCGGGGAAGACGACCCCTTCCACACACCTCCCACCATCAAAGGAGAGCTGCCAGCAGAGCTTGACACAACAGATCGGAGGGCCACAACCCTCCTTCCCATCCTGAGGCAGATGGCACAGCGTGCCCTGGCCCTCTCCTCGCGGGAAGAGAAGTTCAGAGCAGGGGTCAGGCGCAGCGTGGCCGGGCGATCGCCCGCCCTGTTGCAGCCTCCTGCATGGGACAGATGGGGATGGAGAGGAGACCGCCAGGCAGGCTGGATGCCTCCCCGGAGCAGAGCCGCCTACAGCACAGCAAAAACCTTTCTCCACACATAATCACTGCTGAATTTTACACCAATGGCAATTTTCAGCTGAGCCATAGCTCTGTGTCAGTGAGGGGGCTGGGAACAGGAGGTATTTCACAGAGAACACAACAATGCTGTGGCAGAACTGGCCCTCCAGGGACGACGCCCACTGCGGCGCAGAGAGGATGCACGGGCTCTCTGAGTGCCAGAACCTCCTCTCAGCAGACAGCCTGCCTGCAGTGGCCCAGGGAGATGCCCTGTCTTAGCAGGAACCCCATTTGTGCTCCTCACAGTGGGCTTTCACCGAAGCTAGGGCACAAACAAGCTCCATCATCTCCAGGGAAGCACAGAAAGCAACAGTTTGCTAACTGGCAATTTAAAAATGTAATTTCTATTTAAGTCAGCATGCCCAAGGCTGTTCTGCAGAGATCCCCTTTTCCTCTAAAAGCTTGGAAAGTTGCCTTCCTCCACCACAGTGGCTGCTGGTGCACAGTGCTGTCAGCCACTGACCACCACAGCGGTTCCCTGGGAATCACACACCATACTGATCCTTGCTAAACACGCTGGGAGAGCTCCTCCGTTTGGGCTGCTGGACTCCCTCCTTCCCAGCAGCTGTACGTTCAGCAGCAGGCAACTCTGCTCCTAGAAGGCTCTGCACGCAGGAACCAGGAAGGCAGGACACTCAGCTATATTTATTCTGGCTTTGGCGGGTCTTGCAGCACCTTGCAGGAATTCACTTGGGGTTCAAATTGCCTGTTTCTCGCCAGACTCACAATAAACTCATGGAGCAGTATCCTTGTTTTCCTCCAAAGGAAGGCACCCAGAGGCAAAAGCCCGGTGAAGAGCCTCGGGCGAACCCCATTCGCTACCATGCGGAGATTTGAAAACTGACTCAGGAACTGAGTCACACTTCCTGCCTCGCCACCCAACCACAGCTCCGAGAGGCTCCCTCTTTCTACCATAAATGGCCCTCACGCAGCCCCGGCCCATTCAACAGGAACTGAACCTGCTACTTCTCGCAGCAGCCGCGAAAAAGGGAACCAGTCTGCAGGTCAAGGTCTGCGCACACAGCAGGAGCCCATCACTCGCTCTCAGGTGTGGTTGGAGTCAGAAGAGCAGTGCCGTGAGACTCCAAATTTGTCTCCTATGGAAGCTATTTCTGTATGGTCAGACTTCACACTCATTTGGACTTTCAAAATTAATGGTGCTTTTCTCCTTTCAGGCTGCAGAGTCACGTGAGATGACTTCTCATTCATGAGAGAGCGTGAACACGCTCTGCCCTTGTCCTCCCGCAAAGCGTGACTCTGGGTTGGCGCACGGCTGCTCATTTCACCAGCACGGGACAGCAGCGCAGATGCTCCCCTAAGAGTTAGGCGTTAGATCCATCCAAATCGCCAGGACATTGCCCACGCTAAGACAGACTTGGCAGGCTCAGGGCCCAGAGATGCCCACTCACCTCGTCAGCACCGTGTTCCTGGAGCTCCTTGTAGAATTTCAGAGAAATACTGACCATCACTTTTGTCTTGTCTCCATTGGGGTTTGAAATATGGTAAAGGACTCCATCAAAGTCTATGAAACAAGCAAGAGAAACTTGAGGGAACAGGAACCAGTTCCTAT
>NW_010244881.1:3992-9719 GCF_000690775.1 Eurypyga helias | reverse complement strand
AAGTTTTTCCCCTACATGATCTAGGAACCGCATAAAACAACACTGTTCCCCCTGCCCCAGCCCTCACATACACCAAGAGAGAAACCCGTAATCAAGGGAAGTGCTAATGTCATGTAGGACGACTTGTTATCATTCAGAGGGCTGAAACAGTTTCGACACCTGCCCATCACAGAAAGCTTTAGTCTAGTGTCATTTAGCACCCCAGGCAAATCTGCCCGTGCTCAACGCAGAGGGATGCAAACAGGCAGAGACGGGAGCCTTCTGGATGGCCAGCACAGCGAGTAATTGACACACTCACCGGGCCAGAGCCGCAGCCTGGAGGAGGAAACATCTCTGCCAGGCAGCTCAGCCACTGCCTGCTGAGACAGCTTCCACTTCACTGTGGAATGGGCAGGGAGGGCAGGTGGCAGGGAAAGGCCACCCTCCAGCTACCTACCAAGCTCCACTTCTCTGCAGAGCTCCTCAACAGATTTTTTTTGCTTCTGTTATGAAGAAAATTAATTCATCTTGCCTGTCACCCTCAGCCAGCTTTCTAACAACCCCAACCAGATGGTGCTAAAGACCTAATACCAAGCAGCATCAAGGGCAGGGCTGCAGAACAGGTGAGGTGGAAGAGAAGAGCCGTGTAGCACGCACACACCAAAGCACTGTCACGACTGAACTCACTGATGCCAGGCAAGTCCCAGGGAAGGTGGATGGACAGGGGAATAGCGGGGCAGCCAACAAGGCCCCAGCTCTGGGGATGCTGCAGTGTCCACACCGTCTGCCCCTGTGCGGCTCTCCTACCCCTGCAGCAGTGATTTGGGTACAGCAGGCAGAGCGTTCAAGCCAGCCCTGGTTCCACGAAGCCAAGAGTGCTGTGGAGCTTACCTGCAAATGTTACTTCTACTGCCTCTGGTTTGTTTCTAAAAAATCAAAGAAAACAAAGGAGGTAAATGAGAACTCAAACACCATCCTCCAAGCTGTGAAGGAAAGAGAATTAGTTTCCAATGCTGTGTTTCTCACAAGCAGCTCTACCTGAAAGCACTTCTATCTCCTGCTGTTCAGCAGATAACCTTCAACACGAGATCTTGGATTTCTCCCCATTCCTGTAAGCACCACTTTTACCCCAGATGATACAAAACGGGCCTTGAAGCTGGCAGAGATTGTTATTATCTGTCGTTTATTACGGTACAGGTTTGGGGACAGAGGCTCTTTTGTAAGTTCCTGCAATACCAGCTGACGGAAGGGACCCAGCGGCCAAGCAGTCCTTCCTGACGCAGCGTTCCCTTCGCCACCAGCAGCTCTGCAAACAGGCCAAGTCGCTCGCAGAGCAAACCCCTTCTCCAGGTGTGGGGCTAGGAGCAAACCACAGGAGACTTCACAGGTGTGCATTTCGTCCTGCCACGTCCCTTCCGAAATACCCCAACACTACGGTAACTATACCTCTGCAGGAAGTAGATCTGGGTTTGCCCTAACACTGCCCAGTCCTTCCTTTGGGATCCCTGATCAACAACAACAGCACCTTGCAAGCCGAAGGCACCTCCATTTTTCCGCAGCGGGTACGAAGGTTTAACAACATCTTAACAAACCCTCTTTGCCAGTTTGTCCATGATCTGTAGAAGAGCAGGATCCTGTGAAAGATCTAACTGCTTCTGGAAGCGATTTTGCAGGGACTGGCATGGTGGAGCTGCTCCGGCAGCTCCGAGGGCACTGCTATTAATAGGTCATTCTCCAACAGGGAGCAATGCAAAGGTGACTGCACCACTGAGAGGCGGGGTAGAAAAGAGGAACAGGGTGAGAGTGCCAGTCTGTTGCTGTTCCACAGCAGGGATGCCTCATTCCTGGAAGCTGGGAATGACCACGATGTGCTAAAACTCAACGTAATGCAGGGAGACCAAGGCACTGAAAGGCACTGATTCCGGACCACGCACCAGGTCAACGTTTTACACAGGTGGAAAGGGAGGAATTAACCCCCAGCCGGAGATCCTAAGCGGAAGTGATGAGGTGTTGGTGCTCCTTGAACGTTATTAGCTGTAACGAACAGCCCTTTCTGTCGGGAAGCTGGAGAGCCTCTGTCTTCTGTGCTGCGTCGCTGAAGATAAAACCCGCACGCTGGAAAGCAGCAGCGCGAGCGCACCCAAGGCAGGTCCTTTCGTTTAAGAGCTTCCTGTGATCTCCCTTGCTCTCATCTTTCCCTCCCAGCTGTGCCCGGGACAGAGGCTCATGGGGCATCCCCGGCCGCGTGTTCACCTCGGGCTCTTGGAAAGGGGAGCAATTCCCCAAGGTGCATCCAAGCCACTTCTGCTGCCCGAGGAGTGCTCAGAGCCGGGGTGAAAGAAAACCCCACTGATCCCACTCGGTCAGCTGCTGCAGACGTGTTCTTCTTTTAGAGCACCATGCTCAGACTTGGGAATCAGCTTGGATGGCAGTATAAATCTTTATAAAAAAAGAAACCTATGTAGGAAGCTTTAAAGATAGCACAGCCAGGCACATGAGAGCTAGGAATATTAAAGAGGACTCATCCTTAAACCTCTGTTCCATCTTCTCAAGAGTTACACCGCCCAAACCCTGTTCCCCAGGCACACTGAGCCCCGCTCCCGGCGGAGTCTCCCAACACAGCACCTCCCTCTGAGCAACAGGAAAACAACGTTGGAGCGGTTTTGCCTAGGAAAGACAATTCCCTGCTTGCTACCCAGTACCCCAGAGGCCGGCAGGAAGACCACGGGTGCGAAAAGGCGTCGGGAGACGACGTACCCCCGCGTCAGTGAATGGCTCGTGGCTCGGCACGACAGCCTTTGTTCTGCACACAAAAGCTCGCGGCTGACACGGCCCCGTTTCTGGTCGCGGCGCAAGCAGGGATTTCTTTGAGAAGTTATTTTAACACCGAATTCCCAAGCGGCTCTGTTCTTGTACCTGGGGGTGGTGAGGAGGGGGGATATTGAAGGGAAAGGCGGGTAAGCAGGCAGAACTTTGGGTGCTGAGTATTCAACCGCTTGCTGGCAGAGCCTCGGTGGAGCGAGCGCTCACGTGAGCCGCATGCAGAGCTCCTTGCGGCCACGCCGTCATCTGCTGCAGGCTGGTTCTGCCTCGCCTGGCACACACCTGCCTAACCCAGGCCTGGCCTGGCCCCGGGGAGGACAGGAAAGCGCACCACAAGTGCGGCTGGGAGCGAAGCGAGCTCCTCACAGCTCAGCGGCCTCACAACCCCAAAGCTTAACGTGCTTCTATTTATTTCTCTGGCCAACCTCACCAAATCCATCCGGCCCACTTACAACATTTCTACAGCAGCAAAATCACCTCTTTTTCTACCTGGATTGTTGTTTCCTCATCGAAAAGTCCCCAGGCAGAAGGGGAGGAGCTCTCACCGCCAGCCTCCCGCGGCTTCCGGACGAGTGACGGCACTGCAGGTCGCACGCACGATCTCACCCCCTCGACTTTTTTTACCCCCGCTCCCACCAGCAGATACGGCGGCGGGGACGTGCCAAACACCCTGCAGAGGCACTGCGCGCCCTCTCCACGTCTAGGCGCTCCCTGCCCGCTCCGCTCTCGTGCGGGCGAAGGCTTCGCGCAGGGGATACGCAGCAGGCCTGGGACGGGGGCTGGGCTGCTGCGGGTGGGTACCAGTTACCGCCGGGTTACTGGAGTGATCCCAAAGAGCTCTGCCAGGTCTAGCGCATTCCCAGTCTCCATGCTGAGAGCCACCCACACCCACAGCAAGAACTGGCAGTTTCGGACTGTAAATCCCATCCATCCCTTCTGTGCTGTACTTTGAAGCAGAGCTCTGGACAGCCAGGAACTCATTTGGGATTCACTTCCACCCCTCATTACAGTCTCAGAGAACCAGACTAAGCCTGGCTACGCTCGGAGGATTTCAGAGAGTCCAGCCCATCCGCTCCTGAGGCGGAGAGCTGCTGGGACCCCCGCAAGCTCCTTACCACCAACACTACCTGAGCCACAGCGACCTTTGCTGTCTGCTACCCTACGCCCCGCGCGGACAGTAAAACCTGGGAATAACCGAAATGGCTCCGCTCTGCGCTGAACACCAAATCCAGACCTTTCTGCCGACCTCAGGCGCTAAGATGGCAGCTGTTCCAAGCAGCAGCAGCCGCCTGTTTTCTGATAACACTTACCAGGTCTGAAGTCAAACCCACACCAAAGCCCACCTGCCCTCTGCTTGTAACAAAAAAAGGCCCTGTCAGGTTTTACGTCTTCCTGCCTGCGTTCCTCCCATTCATCTCCAAATGGCTCCTACTGCTGTCCCGAACACAGAGCCAGCTCCAAATCAGATTTTTCACCCCAACAGAACATCCACAGTGCCCGTGGAGAGATGCCAGCGAGCACTTAAGAGCAACAGCAAATCTTCCTCCCCCACCCCCGACAGCATTTCCTCAATTTTGACTCGGACAACTTCCAAGCTTCCCCGCTTCGTTCTCGGGCCACGGCGGCTCTCAGCCATATGTTACAACGAATTTAAGAACAGGAGAACGAAGATGGTAATTACACAGAGCCCTCATCTGCTGTATTAAACAGACCTAAATGCAAACTGGGCTGACAACCGTGCCGAAGCATCTCCCACGTCACAATGAAGGCCTGTACCAATAAAGGAGGATGGCAATTATTTTAAAAGCTGCAGGCCTGCAGATACTCTAATCTCTTGCCCCAGAGGAGAGAAGGGAAAAGAAAGAAAGGGGGTATTTCAGAGCTTAAAGCTCTGAGCAGAGCTTCCAAACCACCAGCGTCGATACGGCTTGCAGAGAGGCAGCCAGACTCGGTGACAGGCTGCAGGCTCTCGCTATGGAAAGGTCACCCCAATAAAAACATTATGAGCAATATCTAAAATTATCCGAACAGTTCCTCCACTCCTGGGCCCCACTCAGCTAACAAAAGCTTCTCTGCGTAAGCTGTGGGAGTGTACGAAATCAAAGAGTTCCCGTAGCTCTGGCAGCACACCCACCACGATCCCAAGGAGCACTCCATCACGGCGATGCCCTTCAGCAGCCCCGACGCGTGCCGGCTCTCCCCTCTCAGCTACGTGACCCCTCCATGCCTGAGCTTCTCCCTTGCAGCGGGCCCAATAGCCTGGAAGGCTGGCTGGTAGGAAGGCGTTGGGATTCCCAATGGACAAAGCTCTGGATGGTCCCGCAGCACGCAGGTATGGGCAGGTCTGCCTCCAGCCACGTCTTCGCCCCACACGTCTCCGTTCCAGCGCTGCAGCGAGTCTTTGGGGAAGAGCCTCATCTTGCGCACACCGTTCCCTACGGCTGTTCAGTACAACGAGGGACACCCGCTCTTCTCTGGTGTCAAGCGCCGGTGGCTGCAGCGAGAAACGTTCTCAGAGGGTAATACAGAGCAGGCCCCGCTTGGGAACCCCAGATGGAAACTGAGGCTGAAGCGATGACAACCTGCGAAAGCCTAACACTCTGCAGACCCGGGCTGCTCTTCCCTCCCGTTCCCTGTGCTCGAAAGCACTGCCAAGCTGCAGGCTGAGGTGGTTCACGGTCCACCATCAATGCAAAGCCACCTTCTCTGGTGGCCGAAGCCAGATGAGCTGGGGTGGCCCAGGAGCTGTGCTCACGCTCAGTCACAGCACGGACCACTGAGGTTCACCACTAATGCCACCCATGCCACGCTGAACCCAGGGGTACTGCTTTCTGCCAGCGGCATCGCCTGAGCACTCCACCGTCAGGGAGCTTGAGTTTCACCAGGTGAGGTTGTGCCGGCGGAGACACATGGCTCCAGGCTGGG
>NW_010244881.1:2312-3963 GCF_000690775.1 Eurypyga helias | reverse complement strand
CCGCCCCCTGCCACGGCTGCCGAAGGAGGGAGATCTGATACCTGCTCTTCCACCGCCCCATGGCGAGCAGCCTTCACACAGTGAATGGGATGAGGAAACTCCTCTGGGTTAAAAATACCTAGTTATGCCTGGTTAATTTTAACCTAGGACACTTCCCCAGTCCTGCTTCCCCTAAAGCCATAGAAATGCCATTGTCAGCAAGAAGGAGGGGGTGGCAGAGGAGCAACCTCTGTTTTCGGTGGGGCCACTGAGCTCCTCTGAAGCACCAGAGCCACGATCTCCACAGCCACTCCTGCCGGGAGCTTCTCAGCAGTGCCTGGCAGGACCTGAAGCTCCTTTACCCTCCCAGCATGCCCAACGGCCTCCAGCCGCCCCTCGGTCTCCCCACGGCGAACCCACTTGGCATGTCACATCCTGAACAGAAAGCTCACGCTGGACAGTTTCACCCAGCGCTCAGCCTCCCCGTCTGAGGGACTCAGCGCTACGAGCACCGCCACGACTGCACGTGTGGAATACCATAAAGCACGCGGGCGCAGCTCAGCCCAGCTCTCCAACCAGCTACGGGAACGGCTCTACACCGGGGAAGCTCAGGCTTCAGCTGATTTCCTGCGTAGCTAACAGTCACGAGGCCCTGCTGATCCACAGAAGAATGGTTTGGGCTGGATTCGTACCTACCAACGGCTGTAAAGAAACCAAAGATCTGAGATTCTCTTCCCTCCGCTCCCCCCCAAGGGAAAAGGAAGGCTGTTCTCCAGCTATGCAAATTTGTTTTCTTTTGCACAGTGGGTAAATACTAAGGAACAGTTTGAGAGAGATGATTAATTTACTGGAGATTTAGGGCAAGCTATGTGTGGCTGGAAAACCAAGCCCTGCGAACAAAGCTGTGTCGCACTTTCACTGGGGGCAGTTCAATTAGAGCAGGAGGAAACCGGACGGCAAATCTGTCTTGGGAGGCAGTTCCTCCTCGCGTGTTAAACGGAACAGGTATTCACCAGATACAGAAGACAGTCTTCAAAATGTTTTACACTTGAAGCATTTTTTGGTTTTATTTCTGTCTGTGGGGTTGGCAAAGGGAAGCAACGGTGAGAAAGAAAATCTTCCAACCGTTAGAGCTCATCCTCTCACATCACATTTCTCTCAGAAACGGGAAAACCCGAGTGTGACTCCAGCTTCTAGGCAACTTCTCAAGTCCAAATGAATTAGTCAAAAGCTTATAGAACAGTTTCTTCTCCTGATACCTGCAAAAGCTCCCAAGCTGCCTCATTTCACACCGACCAGGTACTGCCCCACTGCAGCGGTTCGATGCCTGGAAATTTCACCCGCAAATTCCCAACTCAAGTTATTTCAGGAGATTCTGGTGGCTTTAGGCCTTTATTTTAAAATGTGGTTGGTTTCAGGAAATGGACTTAAAACAAGAAACTACAATATTAAATAAAGAAAAAAAAACCCAGATGCATCGAAGTCTACTACCTGTCACCACCTTGACCTAAATACTGATGTTTGACAGTGGCTCTCCAAGGAGGCGAGATTTCCACAGGTTTTGCCCACAAAAACAAACTAAATTTGGAATTAACTTACTATGGGTGGATGCTGCCCAGGACCTTGTCAAGGGAGGACTCTTAGACACAGGTTAGGCCCTGGCCTGAGCACT
>NW_010244881.1:0-2285 GCF_000690775.1 Eurypyga helias | reverse complement strand
GACGGGCCTCCACACAGGGTGGATTTCGGATTATATGGTGATAACGTTACGAGCAGTTATCAGCTCCAACTGACATGTAAATGTGACCCAGTTCTATATGATATGGTGAAATACAAAGTGTCTCTCACCTGATGGTTCAGGAAGGCTCTGCAGGGAGCCTGTTGAATCACTGCCATGGAGTCGACACAGCCCACATCGCAGAACAAGTCACCGGCAAAGGACTTGGAAACAAACCCGGCCCTGCCTGACTCTCAGGCTGGTGCTGAAGTCACCAGGCACACCCAGCTCCGAGACAACCACTACGGACAAACCCGTGCATGGCATCTGCCCCGCTCCTGGTTCAGAGCAAAGAACTCAAACCCAGCTCTGTCCCCATGTCCAGACTCACTCCTTCCAGTCACTGAAACCCTCAATGCCTGACCTAACTGCCCTATGTCCACCCCCAAGACAAGGCTTGTGACAACCATCACCAAAACAGGGAAACACAGCAAATCCCCTCCTGCCTCCAGGTTCAGCACCACAGGACTGACCCCAGAACTGTGGCCAGAAGGAAAAGAAATTCCACAAGAATAAACATTGCGTAACACCCATTCCCTAAAAGACAAGAGAATAAAAAAAAAAAAACCCACCTCCCTGCACATCACAGACCTCTGTCTCCACCCTGTGCTTGCACGGACAGGAGGGCCCAGCACAAGCACAGTAGGAAAAGCAGAAGTAAGCAACTTCCTGTCCTCCAGCAACACACCAAGGCACAAAACTTCTCTAGAAACGACATCTAAAGAACAGAACGTGCCGTAGATGAGCAAGAGGCAGAAGCAGAGCACCATCAGCTGCCCTAAGGATCGATCTAGGAACAGTCAGCACGCCAGGCAAGCGTGCCGCCGCAGAAGCGAGGAGGCTTTGCTAAACGGTGAAACGGAAACCTCAGGGGCCTGCGGGCTGGCACAGAGCGAGGAGCCCCAGCTCCGGTTGCACAGTCAGGGTTTCAAGGTGCATTGAAACCCGCAGACTGACACCTCCCCATTTACACCAACACAGGGGCGCACGTGCGTTTTCTCTCCAGCGGGAAGAGGGCCTCGGTATGGATTTGTGCCCAACGAGCGTTCGGGACACACGCTATCAAGCTCCATAGCTGTATTTTCTAAGGCATGCAGCTGCAACCCCGTAGCAGTCACCCGGGAGCTCTCTCTTCCCAGCGCAGTGCCTGTGCTTTGGGGAAGGTTGTTAAACGTGTTACATGATCAGGCTCAAGAAGAATAAAAAAGCCTGCGAGCAGCTCCGCTTTCCCGCAAGGCAGAGCAGCCTGTGAGGTTATTTTAGGAGGAAAAAAACCCACCCCAAAACCAAAACATCAGCTGAGCAAGAAGTCAATAAAACCAGAGGAAACGGCCTCTGTCAATGTATAAAACGTATAAAAGGCTTTGAGAGCTGCTAGAGGAAAAGGTGACACAGAAAAAGGCACCTGCCTGGGGTCCCTTCCCGGAGCTGCCTGGACTGAGGCTCCACCCCAGAGATAACACCACCCCGCTTTGCTTCTCAGGGCTTTGTCTCCGTGCAAAGGTGCCCGGTGTTACACCGGCAGACATCCCAGCGTGCCCATGGGTAGCTTGGCTACAGATAAGGACATTTATATGAAGGGACTCTCTTTCAAGCTAAGCTATGCTTACATAAGCGCCTTTACAGCCCTGGTGCAATGGTCAGGGCAAAATAATCACTGGCTCCCCAGGGACTGAACTGTCCCAGCCAGAGATGCAGGCGCAAAACAGCCCCCCAACCCACTTCCCGAAGACCCAGCAAGCTGGCACCAGGGGCTGTGATAGAGCCGTAGGCCTGCATCCCTCCTGCTCAAGAAAGCAAAGGGGGACAGGCTAGAATCGCTTCCCCACCCCCAAAGCAAAAGGCTGAAGCCACAGCTCCACACACAGGCTTCCTGTTCCTCGGCTCCCCCCACACACTCTGTACCAGTGCTGGCACCACGCTGGGCCCGTTCTGATGAAGGTGGCTTTACCCAAAGCAAACATCCCTGCAAATCCACTTTTCCCACCATCTCCCTCCCTGCCCAAGCCCTCTTCTCCAGCTCTGTCCCCTCAGCCCAGCTCAACTGCAATCGCCACTACCCTCCCCAGCTCCCTCCTCTCCCTCCTCCTCCGCCGGGGCCTTCACACTGCCCCAGCACTCACTGCCCCGTTCTCCCCTCCAACCCTGTCTGCCCCACTTCGCTCCCTCATCCCCCAGGTTGTCATGCTGCCCAAGCTCCGATCAACTCCACCGCCCCCAGCTCAGTT
>NW_010244880.1:6765-21054 GCF_000690775.1 Eurypyga helias | reverse complement strand
GGGGGGTGGGGTGGAGGGGAGGCAATTGTAGAGTTTTTGGGGCCATGCCTCCATGGCACACAGGCATAAATCTTGAGGAAAGGCATGGAAATTGGGACAAAAGCATGAAGTGCAGTCTACTTAGGTAAAGGACACTGCAAAAGTTTTAGGTACTAAGACATACACAGTTCAGCTACATGTTTATTGGTCATATCCCTAGAGCAGTTAGTACTTTTTCACTAAGCTCAGAAATCTAAAGAATCATGAATCTGTATGAAAATGACTTCAGTAACACTGACTTCAACATCTGGCTGTATGAAGAATGTCAGTGTGGGTCTTTTTTAATTGCTTTTTTGATGTTGAGCCAGCAAATGTCATGTTTGAAGTGTGCTTTTCAACAATACTTTAATCTTTATGAAAAGAACGGAGTCTCACATCACACCATGATTCTAGGAGTTGGGGATTTAAGGAAGATGTCAAATACAAGTTGTAACACCGATTGCTACATCCTGGTCTTGGGGAGGGATCCCACTTTCCAGTTAGAAACCTGGAGCCTTAGTCCAACTGGGCACCTCTTTGTTATCTTGAAAAGAAACACACTTTGTGATGACCTTCAGCCTTGGCTGGATGCCCAGTGCCCCACTGCCTGAACTGTGATTGATCTGCCCTCTCAGATCAGGGATAGCAGAAGGCGGGAGAGTGTGGGCAAGCTGGAACAACACTTCCGCATCTGATGCCTTCCTCAAAGGCTGCTCTCTTTGTGTCACCTTTGAATTTTAGCCAATTAGCTTCTAAAGTGTGATTTAAATATTGTTGCTAATGTTAATGTAGGGTGCGCATCTTTTGATACTTACAGCTTGCCTGCAGGCTGGGAATAACACTTGTCATCCGGAGAGATGGAGCAGCAGGGCCTGGAGACTTGACAGTAAATGGTAGATGTTTGCTACTCATCAGAGATGTCCAGTCCTCCTTGGGATCCTGCTTATAACACTTAATCACCTGAATTGGTAGCTCTCTTTTTTCAGAACCCCTTGATAACAGGTAGCAGCATAGAACATGATCTCATACACTCTGGGGTGTGCTCAGACCTGCCCCCAGGTAGCCTCTGCTAGGGAAAGAAAGAAAGACAGGCCCTGTTGGTCCTGGTGTCCTCTGCTCTCCTGGTCTTCATGGAAGAAGCCGTGTGTGGCTGGCATCAGAAAGGTGGTTTCTTTATATCATTCCACACTGTGCAGCTCTCAGTCAAAGGTTTAAATGAACCTCTACACCCAGCAAATGGAAAAGTCTTCCATAGCCTGAGTGGGGTGGGAGGGGGAATGATGGTGGGGTCTGTAGCATATGCAGGGTGGACTACCCTATTTGTCTGTGGGTCTTGGCACTGGTCAAGCAGAAGGCATTAGTTATCATGAGGTTCAGTGCTTCAACTGCCTAAACAGGGGTGGAAATCCTGAGACATTTTTGGCACCCTGGTCCCCAACTCAGCAAAATAGAGAGAGGCACCTTGAATGGGACTGATGATGTGGCATCAGAGTGCAGAGCCTGGTCTGTAGGAGATGCCCAGGTGGGGACAGTGTGAGAGTTCTTCATGGGCCAGGTTCAGGGCTACTAGGAGATGCTGCTGGGAGGTAGATTATGATATGGCTGATATGGCTATCTGTGATTCTCTGCCCAACCTATGCCTTTCTTTGCTCAGCTGGTCTTTGTTGCGGTTTCTCCAGCAGCACAAGACTCTTATTAGATTGCTGACTGACTGGAGTAGCTGGGTACCCTGAACCTCCAGGCACTACTTTACTCAAAGTTGTTTAAACATGCCTCTCCAAAGGTCCTGACCATCAGTCTGGGAAATTTTCTAGGTGGGAGAGTTTTCTACCTCTCCTGTGAAGCTGGGTCTGTGCTAAGATTCAAGTGCTGAGTGGTCTTGCTCCCAAGGTGAGTGTTGTAATGACTGCAGGTTGCCACAGGCTGAAGAACCAGGGACAGAGTTGGCTGTTTTCTGCACCCCAAATGGCCTTGAGTTGTAAAGACATAGGAATGCTGTTGATCAAAGGCAGGATGTACATAAGGAGATTTCTACCTGAAATCTTTGTCCTCTGGTTATCTCAAGGGCCTAAAATCAAGCAAAGTTTTCCTGGATCACATTCTGCATTTCTCTACCTATTACCACCCACTAGGTCCTTCCCATCAGCATTTGAATAACCTTCTGGATTTCACTTGTCTTTATGTAGGAGAAAAAAGCCTTAAAATCTGCTTGGACATACTTAATCAGAACAGCCTTCTCTTTAGCCTCACAGATACATCCATCAAATGTTTTGCTCTCAGCTTTCTCTTGTGTCCCTGTCTTCAGAGGCAGAAGAGGGTTGTTGGTGGTGGCAGCACAGGGAAGCCTGGCGCTGCTGCTTTGAAAGTAATTCTGAAGCTGGTAGGACAGTCTGAAACCATGTTTTGCTTATGACTGTAATCAGCCAGGAATGACGCAACAGTCAGCAGTGTATCGTTTGATTGACCTACCTACGGCACTGATTTAGAAAAGTGTGTGGTATTTAAAGGAATAATTCTGAAAGTAAGAGATGGTGCTTCAAGGAAATTTATTATGGTTTATTGTCAGTCAAGCATTGTAACTCTTGTCCTGCTTTGAGACTGAGAATGATTAACTTGGTTTGCCTCGCTGTAGCATGAACAAGCTTTATGCATTTTTCTAACTACTTTTACTATACATTTTCTAACTACTTTTCTAACTACTACTTGAAAAGCCAGGCACCTGCTTCTTAGAGTGCAGCCACCTGCTACTGCTAACAGCTAGCTGAACTGGACCTCTATCTCAGCTAAATAAGCCTTGGCTTCTTGGCTTTTGTGTTTATTGCAGAAGATCTTTGTTTGAACATAATTTGCAAGCACTAATGAACTAGTTGTGGTGGAAAGCAGAACTTGGACTCCTTTGAGTCCTGGTCACTGACATCCACAGTATCAGACCAGGCTGAGCCAGTCCTTCTTCACTAATGAAAAAGCACTTCAATTTCACTTGAACTTGTTCTCCCTTAAAACCTGTGACATCACCAGGGAAGGAGCCATCAGAGGCTGTTCCCTCTAACACTCTTTGTGGCTTAACTTACTCTCAAGTAACATAAAAGCATCATGCTTTTTTCTACATGGCTGTTTTGTAAGTTATACTTGCAGGTCTAGCTGTTCTGGGTCTAGTTCTTTCACTCTAACTGTCATGAAAACACACATATAAAACATTGACTCCCGATATATGGATTATCCCAGTGACAGGACAAGTACATTTATTCTGTCCTGCCCACTTTTTCTATTGCTTTATGACCAAATGATTTAGAGAAAAGTTCACTGAAGCATTTTAAGGCCGTTTCAAGTGTAGAATATTTTTTTATTTTTATATACTGCTTGGCAAGAATCTTTGGCCATGTTAATATGTATATGAAGATCATAGAGGAAGAAGGGAAAACAGAAGAAAATGAGAGTTTAAACCTCTTTAAAAGACTGTAGCAGCTTTCTGCATAGATCAGAACATTGTTATTTGACTGTCCCACACCTCAACATGTGCCTGAAATGAAGAGCAAGTGGTTCAGAAACAGCAGTGTTGACACCATATATGTGCCTGAGACGCTTTGGGTTTCAACTCTACAGAGCCTGTTGCCATTCTGCCAGCACAAGAAATGAGTAAAAATGGAATAACTTCTACAGGAAGCAGCTAATCAGAGGCATCTGCTGACAGACAAGGCAAATGTTCCAGATGACGTTACCCAGTTCTGTTCTTGGTCTCACATGAAATCATACTCTTACACCAAGAATACCAGGTCTGCCTTGGGAGGCAGGGGGTGGGTGGTATGGGGAGGTTGCAAGGATGTAAGAAATGTATTCCCAGTACACAGATGTGTGGGATACCGAGCTTCAATCCTTTTCCAGAGTCAGGGTGGAAATGTGTCAGTCAGTGGAATTAAGAGCAAAATGCCAAGATCCTGGGTAATCTATTTGGAGGAGAGGAGGGATCTGAAGACAACACTTTGGTAGTCTATTATTCTAACTAGGCAACTACCAGAAACCTGATGAAGTCTGAGGTTTAAGGAGCAATCCATACAGTGCTGAGGTCACTGCCTGAGGCCAGCAAGGTGGTTTGTGGCAAAAGAAAATATAGCTGTAATTTTGGGGCAGACACACTGGAGTGGCAAGGTTTGTCTGTAGGAAGGAAAGAAGCCTAGCTTTGGAAAAAGGCATTTTCTCTTTGATAATCCAAGAACTGAAGAGTTGACTTGGTGCCATGAATCGGTCCTTGAACACAAGGAGATGTTTTAGAGGAAGAGCTTTTCACCCTTGTTGACAAAACATACTGGCATTCTGTCTTTGGTTAGCGTGTTTTAAGACAGAGAGGAGATACACAATCCCTCCTGGAGGAAATGGGTTTTCTTGTTTGTCTCTAGTAAAACAGTGGTTCTGATCTAATCTCATGCTTCAGGGCTGATCTGTAACTTGACATATGCTTGTGGGTTATGGATTCTGTTTTACCCCCGCTAAAGCATCCCAGATGAGATACAATTTTGTATGAAAATGGGACAGATTAGTACTAGAAATCTTTTCTAAGATGAAATTGGCAAGTTCACAGCTTTCCTTACCTTGAGACATAAGGAGACACATCTGTTTCTGGGATCATCTCTCACCCAAGCAATGTCCTGCTGTCAGAGAGGCATCAGAATCTGGCCCTTAGTCTTCCTAGTCTTTTCTGGGTCAGAGTGTCATACATGGTCAGCATGAGATATCATGGAGTCTTTGGGTTTGCTAGGCTTTCTAATGTAGAAAATGTTGGTTTAACCCTCTCGGGAATTAGCATTCCCCAGGCAGTGCTGCTTTGAAGTGGTTACCAGCCCAGTTAGAAGCAAACGCTGGGTGTGATATGTATCTGCAGGGCAATAGTGTCATTCTGTTTCCTGGGGACTGAACCTTCAATAAGGGGAGTTTCCCTTGTTGCAGGGTGCGGGTGTGAGGCAGCTGCTTTTTTGGGTTGCCAAGTGAGATGTAGAGTTTGGATAACATGGTAAAATGCTGCCTTCACTTAAAGTCACTTCACACTTAGTAACTGGCACAAAGCTAGAGGGACCCCTGCAACTGAGTAAGGAGACAAAATAGTTGAGTGATTTAAGAAGTTTCCTGTTACTGTTTAGTACTGAATCATACTTGCAAACCCACCTCTGGTTCCTATTTATAAGTGGCCTGCAACTATGCTTACCTGTATGTGTAGGGTCTGCAAGGGTCCTGTGATGTAATCACTTCACATGTGATGCTGAAAAGTGCACCAATGGGTTGTGCACAGAGCTATGCACAACTCAGGGTTTGCACTGAGAACATAGAAATGTTCCTGAATTTATTTTTTTCCCCAAATTTGCCTCACCAGACTGTTTTTGGTAAAAGAACTGCCACCAGAGGTAGAGCTCCAGCTCATCCCTGTTGCTAAATACCCTGTTGGTAATCTCTAAAAGATGCTGCCTGTCTGTTCTGGAGAGGGTGCTTACTCATTTTCTTGAGTGCAGATTTGGTCTGGGCATTTGTGTTGGCAACAATGCTGTAACACCTTGCCTTTTGGCATTGGTTATGTAAGGATCTAAATATGCTGGAGTGAGTCACCTCACTCGCTGAACAGAGCTGTTGGAACAAGAATAACGCAGTGAGTTACCCCAACAATGGGTGCAGGGGAATCCCAGGAGACGTCTGCCAGCAGCCCCCCTTGATGGCTGCTTCTGTTGAAGACCCATTTTCTCTTCATGGGACTCATCTTTCCTCTTCTTCCCCACTGCTATTTGTCAAATTATGTTAGACCTCCTCCAAAGCTTATCAGTTGTTCCACTGAATTCCCCAGCAGCCAGGCTGGGTCTTTTATGGTGGACATCCCAAAGCCCTGTCTTGTCTCTAGGAGACCTGCATCCCATTTCCCTGTTCCTGCTCTCTTTCTAAGGAAAGCTTCAATCCATAAGACTCTGCAGTTAAGGGAGGCTGGATGGGGGTTATTTTCCTTCATTGCTGTGTGCACAATCTCTTTCTGTGCTTCTGTACCATGGTGCTTAACTCTTCCATCATTTGCCACTCAACCTAGTCCTTGACTGACCTGTGTCAGAGGCTTGTGCCCCCCTATGAAGGAGACTCAGTAGGTACCTCATATCTTCTTTCATTAACTATTTTTTCTGATTTTTGCCTATATCTTCGTTGTACTCCATCAGATCCAAGATAGGCCTCTACCAAAGAGGCAAATTTATACTTCCTGTAACTTTTGTGGACAATAGCTATTTCCCAGTTTGCCACTGCATAAGCTTTGTATTGCTATCTCAATAAGAGTGTAATTTTCTCATAAATTATGAAAACTCAATAGAATCAATACTATATTTGCCTTAAAGATTTCAGCCCATCATACTTTGCAGACCTGAACTGCAGTGCTGCTTATTTCTGTTTTCTTCACAAAGAGAAATCAGTCATGGAGCAGTATCGGTCCATGCTACTGCTTCTTCTCTTCTGAGTGCACTTAGTTGCTGGGTGCATAGATGCCCATTCAAACAAAATGGATGGGGAGAGACCTCACATCACACGCCACAGAGCCAAGAGGTGGAAAAGCATCTGTGCCTCAGTTGGCTTGAAACAAGTGTGACACTGCAGATAAGAAGCCTCAGCTCCAGGGAGGGCTCCAAACTCCAGCTGCTGGTTTGATGGTCCTTCTCAGCATCTGCACATTGGAGAGGAGACAGCCAGTTGTCCACTCTCTGTGTCCTTCCCTCTTGGCTGGTATTACAACAGGAGGAGGTCCCAACCCCAGTCCCAGTCCCTACCTGTTCTTCTCCAGATGCAGTACAGGGATTTCTGCCCCTGGGAGCAACTTCTGCTTCTCACTCAATAATCTCCAACCCCTTTGTGTGTGGAAGGGCTACACATTTGGTTTGGGATAGAAGGACCCCAACAGAAATTTTAGTCTACTGAACTGAAGCTTGACTTTCTTAGTGACCCTTAGAAGTTGTCATTCAAACCTAGAGTAAGATCCATGTTAAAAGTGCAGGCATGGAGCCCAGGCATCACTCACCATTTCTGGACACAGGGTCATTGAATCTAGGATGCAGGTGGTTTATAGAATAGCCCAAA
Organism: Eurypyga helias; assembly: GCF_000690775.1. NCBI lineage: Eukaryota > Metazoa > Chordata > Aves > Eurypygiformes > Eurypygidae > Eurypyga > Eurypyga helias. The sequence continues at coordinate 13,947 of NW_010244880.1, read as the reverse complement.
TATCCCCAACTTCTAGTGGTTTCAGTAGATGAGTGCCTACATAGCACAACATAAGCTTCAGCTTTAACAATGGTGAACTGATCAAAGATCTTGAAATTTGGGCCGTAGGACTGGGAATTAGTTTTACCTTGTCACTCTCTACAATGTAAAGAAATGGATTACTCCCAAGGAAAACATAAAATCCCAAACCAATCACCCTACCAAAGTACCGGTTACAGATTAAAGAGAGAAGGAGGTAGCTTGGAGGAAAGTCAGGCACTGTCGATTAAAAAAAAAAACCAAAAAACCACAAACTGCAAAAAAACCCCAAAGCAAAACATCTAAGGTGAAAACTTGGAAACTTTCCTGAGAGTGGATTCTTGAATTACCTCAGAACAAAGGACTTTCCTCATAAGGAGAGGAATTCTTGTTTCTAAAAATGTAAAAGCTTGGTAAATAATTGTTTTCTTCTATTATGGATTTTTTTTTTTTTTTTAGAATATAAAAAAGCTTAAAGACACTTTGCAGTGAAGCAAACATTTAGTTGAGGTAAAATGAATGGATAAAAATTCCAGTTAGTTCAACCATTTTTATTCTTTTTGTAATTTATGCACTACTCTGCAATACAAAAAACCCAAACAAACAGACAAACAAAAAAACCCAACACAAACCCACAAACAAACAAAAAAAAAAACCCACAAAACAAAACCAAAAAAAAACCCAAAACCCACAAACGTGGAACTGGAGTAATGAAATACTTTTTTATTCATTATTTGAGATGTGTTTCTTCTCATTTCTGTATAAAAATTTTTTGAGGTAAGGATAAAATAACATTTGCTTCTGAGAGAGGCAAGACAGTGGGCTTATGGACACCTGATGATGTAACGGGGAAGCCTTGACACAGAAGTCATCAGGTGAAGTCTGCTTGCTTTTATACATGACAGGAGAGGAGGGCATCAGAACACACCCTCTGGATTTTAAAACAGTGACTCCATTAGTAAACCTCACCCATTTAAATGTGGCATACAAATAAAGGCGAGGTATGAATAATTGTTCAAGACAAGAATAATGGCTTGGAGCTACTGGCTGAGGATGGAAGCCCAAGTCATTCCGAGTCCTTAGAAGGATGATCATTTAGGGAGACTGTTGAAGGCAATTTAGAACGTGGTTTGGAAGCTTGGTTTTGTGAACACTTTTGGACAAGGCAGATACACTGCGAAGGAGATGCAGCAACAGGACCTGGAGAAGGGATGTGATGGAGACAACCATTAGCAGGGGGATAATCATGACTGGGAAGTTGGAACAGGATTTCATTTGCGCAGATCCTGAAGAAGCACATGGATATTGCTTCTTGTGGAGTGGACAAAGGATGGCAGGAGAGAGGCTAACCCTATTGACATATAGACAGGCAACTAATGTATAGAGGTTTCTGAATCTTCTGGTTGAAGGGAATCTTTGTGTTAAAAAGAAAACTACAAAGGAGGGCCAAGTTTTGTTGAAGGTAAAAATGGCACCTGGTCAGCAGACTCTCATCTTTGCTTAAGTAATTCAAGGAGGTACATATACAGCTCCCTCCAAATCATTATGCAGTAACACAAACCCTGGTCCCCTTTATGCCCTCAAAGTGTAAGGTAAAAAAAACCCAACAAACCAGGCAGGAATCAGAGACCATCCATGCCACCATTCCTCTCTACTTGTGCTATGCTCAGGGCACTGGAACCTGGTCTCTGCAGCTGGAGACCGTTCTCCCGTGTTTCATCTGCCCCTCTCCAGAAAGTCTCAAGCAGTTGTCTTTATGTCTTACAGCTAAGTCTGTCTCAAATTTGGGAAATTTACTATCTCCAAAGATCTGTGTGGATGGATGTTTTAAAGTTTGCAGTGTGATCTGAAATTCTCTATTCCTGACAACAGTGTCCCATCAGATGCAGAACAGTGCTGCTTTCATTTTCTTGCCGCTATCCTCCCACTGTCAGGTCTGTACACAACCTCTCTTCTCACCTCAAGTCCACCTGGATTTGTGTAAGGCTTCTTATTTTAAAGCCACTGTTCCCAGTGGATCAGCTGGGAGACCAGTGACACAAAACCATAAACCCCCAAATCACCACTCGGAAAAAAAGTAAGTTGTTTTGATGTTTAAGAGTGATGGGAGGGACAATAAACAACAGTGTGAGTGTCAACCAGGATTCAGCAGCACACTGCTTTACGGTCACAATACACAGTGTATTTGCACACTTAAGCAACTGTAAAATTTTGGAGCCTTTACAAGCTCCACAAAAACCTGCCAGTCTTGTGAACTGTTCCAGAGAACTATCTGGAGAACAGGGGCTCCTGATGCCCATGGAAAAGGCTCAAGGGCATGATAGCAAGGACGTCCCTCCATGAATGTACTGAATCTGCCCTTCCATGGCACAGTGTCAGTTCTATCTTGGTCTATGCAGCTCTATTAATGTAGTGTTAATGCAACTTTATATGATGACATTATTCCACAGTCAGGAGAAAAAAACCTAAACCCATTAACCAAAAGACCCCTAAATAATTGATAAAATGAAGGTTGTTATATTATACAAACACTTTTTATTTTTAAGCTCCCTACATTGGCTCTATATGTGGACATAATTTACGTTTTGGGTGAATGCCATTTTGCATTTAACTCCTGAGTCCGACACCGTCCCAGGCGGCATCGTGTATGATCTTGAAAAGAAAGTGAACAATGAAAGATTTGCAGATCACACAAAATTATTGAGGTCAGTCATGACCTCGGAAGAATGGGAGAAACTCCAGGTGGACCTGCCAAAGGCAGGTGAATGAGTAGATTGGTGTAGGATGAAATGTAAGATGGATAACCACCAGATTAGGAAGAATAAATTGAACTTTTTATGTATGTGGCTGGGCAAGGAAAAACCGCAGGTAGTCAGTTCCAAGGCATCTCAACTGAAAGCTTGGTGGTAGCAGAAAAGAGAGAATGAATGTGGTGATGATCTGTATAGAGAATGAGACTGAAAAATGATATTGAAAATACGGTAACATTGTTAGATAAATCAATGCTGCTCTCTCCCTGGAAATATGCTGTACAGTTTGTCACCTTCTTTAAGGAAGAGGAGGTGGAAGGTAGTGATTTCAGAGGCAGGCAATGAAGATAAGTGACCTGAAGAAATTTCTGAAAGAGGAAATGTTGAAAAGCACCTTCCCTACTTCTCTCTGATATGTGCCACAATATCCATTTATCTTTTTTCTTTGCCCTGCAAGTATTTTATACTCCTTCTGCTTTCCATTACTTTGATTAAGCACTTTTGGGGGCTCTGATGTATGAAGGACTATATGTGAAGTGCACTGGACCAGTGTTGCCCCTTCAATTCCTGCTTTGCCTTAATTGTACTCTTAGCCCTTTGTTTGGGTATCCACTTATTTCATTTGTCAGGATGTTGGAAAGCGGCCTTTTCTTTGATTTTTTTTCAGCTAATTTTAGTTTGTTTTATTACAAACACATTGTCCAAGAAAGTGATTAATAATACTGCATTGCCTTCATGGCTTGCTGAAGAGCTTTGGCTGAAATTTTTTTTTTTGACAAAATAATGAGTCTTTGAGTTCATGAAGCCTTTCCCAGAAGTAGTAGCTTTCTTCATAACTTTGATATACCAAAAAAAAAAAAAAAAATCTGAAAACTTCAATTTTTCTTTTAATTTGAAAATACTGTTATTTTGTTATCTTAAAGAAATTGTAACTTGACATTTTCATGTCTCTGGTGTCTTCTGTATACCAGAAGCAGGTTTTTGTATCCCATAAATTTAAAAATCATCACTGAGTGCTTAATCTAAGACTTTTGCAGCTACCTCCAGCTAATGCAGCCATGCAGTGACAGGTCTTTAGCAAAGTCTGCATCCTGTGTTATTGTGAATGGATTTCACATGCTGCAAGGGCTGTAGTCACCATCCTCTTCACAACGAATGCTCCTTACCTCCAGGGTAGTTTCCAAGTTGCTCTAATAAACTCTTCCAAAGCACTCCAGCACTACTTGATTCCTCACTTAGGTGTATCATTTAAAGGATATGAAGAACTTTAAGGATTCATTATATTTTAAATACAAGAAGATAAATATAATCTAGCCCTGAGCATAATGGACCACAGGACCTCTTCCTGTAAGCACTGCATCAAGAGCCACAGCCTGTGGCTGAATGACTGTAGGGTCTCTATTCAGCTGTCCATCTGAGATGTCCTCGGGCAGGCGAACACCTGCAGAGTGCTGGTGACTATCAGATGGGGTAGGTCAGAGCTCTGCCTGGCTGCAGCAAAAAGCCAGATGTGAAGTGCCGTGTATCTCAAGTGGTGTAGGACATTGTGTGTGGTGACTGAAATGAGCTTTGAAGTGGGATCCAGGTTTCACATTAAAATAAAAGTGCCTCCATGTGAGCTGGGCATCTCCGCTCCCACCACAGACAGTGGAGTGCAGATCAGTACAGATGGTGGAAGCTGGAGAGCAAACCTATCCGTCTCATGCAGGTATCTACCGAGGGTGTGCCCAGCCCCTTTCTAGGTTTCCACTGATTGATCAGGTATTCAATGATCGGAATGGGAAGCAAGATACTCATGTATAGACACCAACATGTAGCTTTTGTAATCTGTACCTGAACCTCCTTCTAAGTGAAGTAGGACTTGCCATATCTCTGGGACATTTGATCAGGTACCTGTTTGATCTAATGCAGGTTTTCTCCTACTTTGCAATGCTTATGTCCCATTTTCATTCTTCAATAGTTTGTATATTTAGCTGGAGGGAAACATTGTCCTCTCTGTGGTGAATAACATATGATAGTGGGAGAAAAATGTCCTGTTCCAATTTGGTTTGTAAACTTTCTAGGCAAAAAGAAACTGATGAATTAATTTTTCTCTGCAATGATAAGTTATTTCACTGTTTCCCACCTTTGAGTGGCCCAAGGTCATGAAGGGTCAGTAGTGGAAACAGCAGTCTTGATGTACACATGAAATTGAAATTTATTCCATTAATTCACAAGGATCTGGAAACAGATTGCAAGATTTGGGGTCAAACAAAAAAAAGCAGTTCCTTGTGGTGTTACTTCCCTGGTGAGAACTGAAGAAAGAGAATGGACAACAAAACTGGTATGTGGTGGGCAGAGCAGGGAACCATATTTATTTACATGTCACTTAATCTCAGAGGTCAGATCACTCGCTGTTGGTGTTTCATTTTGCCTTTCTATATAAATGCAAAGGATGGTGACAGTGAGAATAACAATTGCATCATAAATGCTTAGGCACAGTGAAAACAGGGGCGAAGTTCATTTATTATTCCCCCTAAGGCTAATTTTGATCTTCAGTGGTGTTCATTGCTCAGGATCTTGAGATGACCTCTCCTGGGCTTGGTTTCAGTGCTGCCTACCCTCAACTTTTGATCTGGCCTTAGCTGTTCCTGTGGAAGAGCTACAGACCCACCGTAGTGGGGGTCAGTCAACCACCAAGTTGACTGAAACTTGCCTGTTGCCTGTGAGATATGTCGCAGCTGGTTGCCGGCTCAGGGAATGCAAAGTATGTCTGATGCTGTGCCCCGAACTCAACCTGCCCTGGGATTTGTTTCCTTCCCACTTGCCTCAGCTCTGGCCTTTTCAATTCTTTAACACAGCGGCATGGAGTGGATGGGGTGGGCAGATCTGCGCACAACTTGTAGGCAAAAGGAAAGCCACGCAGGAACAAATTATAGAAAAATGTGGAGGCCCTTCAGAAAGCACAAGCCCATCCTGGCTCACTCATACTGCAATGAGAGCTCACTGAGACCCAGCACATCATGTCTGACAGCAGCCAGCATCAGACTTCAAAGAGAGGCCCATCCAGAAGAGGATGATCTGCTCCCCTTTTCCCCATATCCATATGAATGCTCCAAATATCTGGACCTGACAGCAGGTTTTGGCTTTGCGTGAGCTAGCAGGAGAAGTTCTTTCATTAGCAGCCCCTACACCAAAAGGAGAAATCTTCAGTCAATCAAAAATTACTTTTTGCCAGCACCATTTGTCCTCTGCCAGCAGATGAGGAATCTCTGTGACACAGCCTCCACAGGCACTGTACAAGTTTGGGTCAAGCCTGTTTGGGAAGGTGACCTGCATGTTCTTTCTGATGGAGGGAGGCTGTAGTGCTACCCCAGCACGAATGCCTGTCACAGTCTGGGCTTTCCCTGCCTTGCTCAGTGCCTTTCTGCTGACCATCAAACCTGGAATGTGACAAATGAAAACCTAGCTCTGGCCTTGCAGCCTGGCCCAGCATGGCCAACTCCCTCAGGTTGCTCCAAACTGGGGTGTCAGGTTCCAGGTGTCCCATGACACACTCAGCTTTGTTAGTATACATTGTCTCAAAAAAGGTAATGCTAATCCAGATGTCATAGCTTCACCTAGACTTTCTTTTAATACCAGACATTCTTAAGGGTGAAAACAAGTTTATTCTGGCAAAAGAGTATAAATTCCTAATTATGAAGTTTGAAAGAAGATAACAGAAAGAGAAAATAAAACAATTCTAGATCACACTAAACAACAGGATTCCTTCTCACTCATGGTACTTATCACCCAAAATCTCTTGGGCATGTTATAGAATCATAAAATCATTGAGGCTTGAAAAGATCTTGAAGATCATCAAGTCCAACCGTTAACCCAGCAATGCCAATCCCACCACTAACACATGTCCCTCAGAACCAGGTTTACACATCTTTTAAACCCCTCCCAGGATGGTGACTCCCCCTGTCCCTGGGCAGCCCATTCCAATGTCTAACAGCCCTTGGGTGAAGGAATTTCCCTAATATCCAACCTAAACCTCTCCTGGCACAACTTGAGGCTGTTTCCTCTTGTCCCATCACTTGGGAGAAGAGACCAACCGCCCCTCTCCGCACCCTCCTTTCAGGGAGCTGTAGGGAGCAATAAGGTCTCCCCTGAGCCTCCTCTTCTCCAGGCTGAACCCCCCAGCGCCCTCAGCCGCTCCTCACAGGAATTGTGCTCCAGATCCTTCCCCAGCTCCGTTCCCTTCTTTGTGTTGTAGTTGTTAGTGTGATGGGAGTGAGCACATGGAAGAGTGACTTTGGCTTTCGGACAGAGAATGGGAGAGATGTGGGTCTAGATGTGAGGATGGCTGACAGGAAGAGCTACAGTGTGGTGGTTTTTTTTTTTTTCTTTTTTAAATCATGGTTTGTCTGACAGGCTGGCATGTTAATGGGAA
>NW_010244880.1:0-6752 GCF_000690775.1 Eurypyga helias | reverse complement strand
AGCACTCGAGAGGCCAGAAGGGGTATAGTAAGTGAAAGTGGTGAAATCCAAATTTGTACAGTACTGCTGGGAGGAAGGAAGATAAACAAGAGAAACCTGAAGTCACAGCCAACACAGTGACTGATTTGACTTTAAAAGCAGTGAGAGCCCACAAGTCTGGAGTCTCCACAGTCAGGGAGAACAAGGTCTTGTTTGGGAAAGTCAGACGAGGGAGACAGAAGCACTCTTCTTATTCAGAGTAATAGCCCATAGACTCATTCAAAACCCCCGAAAAATTACTGACATGTTTGCATAATGTGTTTGGATGAAAATAAGAGACAAATAACAAATGTATGAGCATAGGAGCCAATTTACAGGAGCAGAAGTGAATGTGGAGGTTAGGGATGTCTGAGCAGCTAACAGAAGGAAGAAACTGACTTAGAGGCGATAAGCAAAAATCCTGTTGCAGAGGGAATACAAACCCAACAATATTATCATTATGGAGTCCTTTAAACAAATATGAAAGGCAAATAAACATTCAGAGGGACAAATTATTATCAAGGAGTGACTTTAAAGCACATGGTGATACTGTCAGAAACTCTTAGACCAAGGTGAGATATGGTTCACAAGAGGCTACTTGCTTAGCATGGTATCATATTGAGAGAAAAGATAATTTTCGTAGGCTTCAATGCTCAATGCCTTCTTTGCTTCTGCCTTCACAAAACATCCTGCTAACAGTTAGCTGTAAGAGCAGGCAGATGAGCAGATCAGAACTGGGAAAGAAGCAGCTTCAGAATATCTAGGAAAATGAGGTGTTTCAAGGTTAAGCACACAGTGCCTCAGACACTAGTTCATGACAAATCCTGAAACCAATTCTCTTCAAGCAGTGAGGATGCTTAAAGTCCAGGAAGACTGAAAAATGGCAAACACAAAAGCACTACCTTTAAAAGCAGGAAAAGAAGACCTTGAGGGCTGCACATGAGAATAATCTAACTTGCAGCAGAAGGATACAAGAACAAATTATTAAATAATCAGTTTAAAGGTGCCAAGAGGATAATAAGGTGATAAAGAAACACAGACATGGATTTATGAAGAATAAATCTTGTCTAACTAGTTTAATGTATTTCTTCCATTTAGTGGATATGGAAAAGCAATAGGCAAAATAAATCTTTGGCAAAGCCTTTGAGAGTTTTCTTTGACAGGAACAGCAGTTTGATAACCATTGTCCAGCTCATAGATCTTGTTATGAAGAAGGCAGTGATGAACGGTTTTTCATCTGTCCTTGGAAAAGAAAAATAGAAATCTGATTAATTTGCAATAAAGAGGATTTAGGTTGGATGCTAAGACAAAATATGCTAGCTAAAAAGGATGTGGAGTACTGGGAGAGACCACACAGGGAAGCTCTGGAGTCTCCATCATCAGATGATTTAACAAACATCTGATGGGGCTGTTCTTGGAATTCCTCAGGTAGCATGTCTGTGGGGAGTGGTCTGTGGGACTCCTTGGTGTCTCTTCCCACCTTCTCCTTTTCTCCCAAAGGCAAATGGCATGGTGCTGCATGGTAAGGCCTTGCAGGTGGTATTTCAGGTGTATTCCACTTCTGACCTCCATGTTTCTCTGGTGTGGTGTAGCTAGGACATAGAGCTTGTGTGTGCTTTGCAGCTTGTTTGAAGAGAATACAGACACTTTTCTTATTCTGGTTACAAATGTTTATGGCCTTCTTACTGGCTGTAAGCACTGGGTATGCTCCCCTGAACTGGGCTCTGAGTATTCGGTGTAGCTGAATTTTTAAGAGGTATTAAGAGGTGACTTTGAGGCTTGTGGGTGGGACAACAGACTGAAGGTGATCTCTCATATATACCTGGTAATGGACATGGAAAAGGTAGAAAGCCTGGAACATGGCAGGGACCAACTTCATTTTGGCAATCACACAAGAGCTATCTCTGCCAAGGTCTGTGTTAATGATTTAAGCAACCCTGGCAGCAACACCTAACACAGGTATATCATCCCATGTCACCTGTGAATTTATGAGCTCCACTTTTGTTCAGAACATCTAAAGATGGTTAAAGCTGTTGCTTGGCTAATCTCACAATTTCCATTGATATTCCTGCTAGCATTGTGCCAAGAACTAACCATGACCCTGGGCCTCCGTGGGCTGAGTTGTATAGAAACTGAGAATAAAAAGATGTTTTCCAGAAGCTCTGGAGTGGCCTTGTGCCTTGGGTGTGCTCCTTTCTCTGCTGGGAGGTCAAATGTGTAGATGCCAGACCACACTTGGGGACCATTTTGCTGTGGATGTCTATGTAGGTACGAACAGACAGTGAAAACAAGGGTCAGGCTCCTCTTGCTTGGTTTCCCATGTTTTCACACATGCAACATGCTCCCATAGTCTCTGCACAGTAGTGCACATAACTGTCAAACCACAGCCTAAGCCTGTAGGAAATAAACCTCTCGTGACCATACTTAGCGTAGACAGGGTGTAGCTGGCAGATGAGTTACTATACATGCCACTCTCTGCAGCCTCCCCAGCCATTACAGATCCCTCCCATGGGGACTGCCAGGCACAGGATGGGTGCTTGAACACAGCAGGCTTCACTGGGAATAAATACTGCCACTTGCCTCCACATTTAGTTTTCCTTAGAGCATGAAACAGGCCATTTAAGCAGTTTGCATTTTTAAATGTGAAATGGATGGTATCAGATTGAGGTGTTTGGATAATAATTCTTGTAAGATTTGTATGAAAATATTCTGACGGGCTCAGCTGTCACTGGCTCTGAGTTTGGAGGTATTCCACATAACTGGCACATATTACAAGACCAGCTCTCACCACCATATATTGAACTGTCTCACAGAACAAGTTCATTCTCTGTGTGCTGCATATTTAAATAGCTAATAGCAGTAATATCATTGGAGACCAGCCATTTCAAGCTGGTTTGTGGTAGAGGACATGCACCCGGTGCACTCTCTCCCTGGGAGACTTTATTGTCTTGCATGTTTGTTCCTTTCCTTTGAAGCAAGGCTTGAAGGCTTCAGTCCTGAAAGGCATGTGTGCTGTGTCTGTATTTTCCTACTCTACCAGTTTGGTCTAGTGAGAGATTGGACCTCTCCATCTCTTTGTCTTTCTTTTAGACAAAGAGAGAGGATGTCTTCCACAAATGCCAAATTTGTATTAAACACTAAGTATGTGCCTCAGCCCAGCACTCTCTACTGGACTCACATTTAAAGGTCATCTGGTCATATCTTTAATAAAGAGCTTTGCAGACATCTAGACATGACCAAAAAAGACATAAGTCAGGGTCTTGCCCATTGACAAAGGCCCTTTGTTGAATATAACTGCTGTGGCTGTATGTCTGTGCTGATCAGTGTCCAGCCCAATCCCAGCAAGACATGGGTCACTGAGGTGAACTGCTTACTCAGAAAGATAGTGAAAGGAGAGCCTAGGCAGGCACTTACAGGAGGAGCTTGCACTATGGGGCTGAAAGTGTCTTCCTAATCCTGGAACTAAAGCCAATATTTTCTTCTAACAGGCTCTAAGAAGATCCCACTGACCTCCTGCTTTATCCATGCCTTGTGTTCCTCTAGTTGCAGGGTTGTGAGGCTTAATTATTTTAGGTTCTATTGCAATTTTTATAGGAATACCAAGGAAAGGGCAGGGAAATATTTCACTTGGGTTTCTGTGTTGAAATATTCTCATTCCATGTATTTCCAGCATGTCAATAACACGGTTTTCTAGCATCTACCTGAATAAGTCCAGAAGCCCTACACAGTTATATAATATTATGCATAAATGTTGTGAGGCTTAATTATTTTAGGTTCTATTGCAATTTTTATAGGAATACCAAGGAAAGGGCAGGGAAATATTTCACTTGGGTTTCTGTGTTGAAATATTCTCATTCCATGTATTTCCAGCATGTCAATAACACGGTTTTCTAGCATCTACCTGAATAAGTCCAGAAGCCCTACACAGTTATATAATATTATGCATAAATGTTTTATAAAAGACTGTTTAATCACCATCTTGAACCCATGACACAGGAGGTGTGGTCAATAGCTGGAATTCCACCAGCAGACACTAAGCTGAGCCCTCTGAACTCACAATCAGCTTAATCCCTGCTCCACATCAGCCTTATGCTGGGAGGGGTAAAACAGCATCTCCAGGGGAAGATGTTCCATTTGCAAAAGTGCATTTCCAGTCTGAGGGCAGGAGGGATCTCTAAAGAGGCAGGAGACTCCTAAATAAAGGAATCTTATTCTTTGACTCTCCGCTCTTTCAGGCAGATCTCAGAGCTGTTCCAGCACAGCTGCTTGCAATGAACTTCCCCTGGGACATGGTGGGAAGGCTGCAGGGCTGGACACGTGCAGCTGTGCTGCGCGGTCCTGCATGCCCCGTGGATGCAGGTGTCCTCTTTCCTACGTGACACTCAGTCTGCACTTTTCCATCAGATCCTCTGTGTGTACATACGACATCCTTAAAAAATGTTAAGAGTACAAGCTATTTCCCCGGCTGGCATCAAACACAAAGAATTGTTCACTATATCTATCGGCTACTTGAAAACAGGAAATGTTCTTTCCTTAGCGCTGCTTTCTAGTAGGGGTGATTCGTACCCAGTGCTGTGCCTGTTCTCCTTGCTAAGGTGAATTTTTGTCATGGCACACGCTGTCTCATTTGCATGAAGTGCACAGCGTGTCTCGAGGTAACTGATGTAAACAGAAAGAGTAAGTACAGCATGGAGATCAGTGGGGTGTTTTTTCTCAGCTGCTGGAAACAACTGAGATCAGTCACTGCAAAACACAAGAGTGGGTTGGTTATAATTTTTTAAAGCTCCAGTGCCAGAAAGTATTCCTCAGTTTGGAGTTTTATCTTCAGTGAAAAGGTGGAAGAAACACTCTCTGGGGTCTCTTAACTTTCTTCTGCCTTCTACCTTTAGACATGTCTGCACATATGGATTAGTACTTTCTCTTTGATCACAGGCATGTGATCACACACACAGTATGTGTGTGTCTGACTTGTAATGCAGATTTGAAAAAGAGCACTTGTGGGGATAGTGCTGGTTTGGAAACCAGTCAAAGGGGGCATTTCATCCACAGGCAATAGCTTTTCTGGAAGCAGTAGGGGAGGAATCAATGCATAAAGTTTCTTGTTTTCTCAATCATGCTCCTATTCTACCTTTCCTGGGAGATATATCAGCCTCCGAATGTTGGACAAACACCAATAATAGTTACACATTTTTAGCATCTGAATGCTTTGCTTTGCCTGGCTTCATATGGAAAGACAAGTCCGGACAAGGTGGTCCTCCAGAAAATGGTTTATTGGGACAGCATTCTGGCCTGCAGCCATGGCACCTTGGGCAGTGATCTTATCAGACCTCCTAAACAGAGCAGGGTTGGGCATGTTTGTTACTTCAGTGGAAGACCTCCGAGGAGAACCTGGGTGTTGCAAGATGTGGTATCAATTGTTCTCTGCGCGATGCTTTCCGTGGAGACGAATGAACCTGTGCTGCAGGCTACTGTGCTGCTGAAACGGCACCACTTCAGGGAGGTGTAAAGCCCAGCTGAACTGAGGATGAAAAGCAGAAGGAACAAACACATCAGATTCCCAGTGGTATTCACAGAAGTTAGGGAGGAACTGGCCATTGATTTCCAAGGAGATGTGAGTAGCTAAATACTACATGTTCCTTTGGGAATCCCAGTCCAGCTGTGTGTCTTTGAAGTGTACCGTTGATTTGGCAGAGATATCAGCAAGGGTTTGCTTGTTTCTTATTTTAGCCAGCTTTGATATGTGGGATGAACTTTACCTTAACTTAGAGTCCTCTGGAAGCGCTCTCATTCCATTTTCTGCGGAGTACTGACTTGCCTGGCAGGTTTGATGTGATTTCAGATAACCTTCTGCTGAAAACAACCACATCCATAATGATGACACTTTCGGCCTTGACATGACTGTACCTTTAGACTTGATTAAGGTGCCTAAACATAGACTTCTAATGACCTTTGAGACACCTTAGGCTATCTGACACATCTGCATAGGGTGGAAGATAGGACAGGACTACAGAAGACCTGTTCTTTTCTTAGCTGCCCCTACCCTCTTGAGTGTGGGTAGATTCCTGGATGTAGGTTCCTGGTCTGAACTGCCTGTGTCCATAGTTTTGGGGCCAGAGTGGACTAGCATGTCTTCAGGATGAGATTCAACTTTTACTTGAGGCAACTAAATGTAGTAGGTGTCTGCATCTGAGATGCTATAGCTCAGTTTGGGATGTAAGGTCTGATTACAGCTAATGGAGAGTGACTAAGTCATTTGAGTCCAGCGTGATGCAGTCCATGCTAAACAGATACCAGGTGGTGAACTGGATTGCTCTTCAGGCTCCACTGACCAAGGGCTGAACTCACACACTTGCACGTAAGTGGGCAGTGACATTGCAAATTACCTGTTTTCCCATCCAATCTCAAGCTCTCATTGAGGAAAAGCAGAGCTACCCAAGGCTCCTATGACATATTTTCTCCTCGTGGGTGTCTGGGATACCTTAAGATGTCTCATTTTATAGGTGATGTCTATGTAGAGGAAAGTGAAGAGCACTCCAACTTCCACTGATGTTAACATAAGCTGTGAGATATAGTGCATACAGATTCACCAGATTTTAGGTGTTGTAATGGCACACTGCATCTCACCCCTTTCTGGCCTTCTGAATAATCCAGAACAGACACATTTTCTGATGAATGCTGCATTAGATTTTATAACTTTTGAATAAAGAAAAGGTCTTTTATTATATATATATAAT
>NW_010244879.1:0-884 GCF_000690775.1 Eurypyga helias | reverse complement strand
GCTCCCGCGCGGCACATCCCGCTCCCGCGCGGCACATCCTGCTCTGTGCCTGGCATGCCACGGCCCAGCCTGGCCCACACCGCCCCACGCTGGCTGCGCACCACGTGGGCTGGCACACACCGCAGCCCCCGTGCCCACGTCTGGGACCCACGTGTGGCTTCCTCTCCCCACGGGTGCCAGCCTGGGGCGAGCGATGCCCACCATGGGATGGGCATCACTGGGGATGATGCCAGGGGATGGGGATGATGCCACCTTTAGGGATGATGCCATCACCAGGAATGATGCCATGGGATAGGGATGATGCCATGGGATGGGGATGATGCCATCACCCGGGATGATGCCACAGGATGGGGATATTGCCATGGATAGGGATGATGCCATGGGATGGGGACGATGCCATCACTAGGGATGATGCCATGGGATGGGGATATTGCCATGGGATAGGGATGATGCCATGGGATGGGGATGATGCCATCACCGGGGATGATGCCAAAGGATGGGGATATTGCCATGGGATAGGGATGATGCCATGGGATGGGGATGATGCCATCACCGGGATGGGGACAATGGCATCAGCAGGGATGATGCCACAGGATGGGGATATTGCCATGGGATAGGGATGATGCCCTGGGATGGGGACAATTCCATCACCGAGGCCGATGGCATCACCAGCCCAACGCTGCCACCGGAGCCCCTCCAGCGGGCACAGAGCTCGCCCACCGCCAAAGTGGGGATGATGCCATCAGCAGCGATGATGCCACAGGATAGGGACATTGCCATGGGATAGGGATGATGCCATGGGATGGGGACAATGCCATCACCAGGGATGATGCCATGGGATGGGGACAATGCCATCACCAGGGATGATGCCATGGGATGGGGAC
>NW_010244878.1:0-267 GCF_000690775.1 Eurypyga helias | reverse complement strand
CACCCCTGGGGTTACTCACAGCACCTGAGGTTACTGACGACATGGTACCCCAGAAAGGATTGAATCTGACAATGGGACTCACTTCCCAAACAGCCTCATGGATATTTGGGCTGAAAACACGGCATGGAGCGGGTGTATCCCGTCCCGTCACGCACCTGCGTCCGGGAAGGCCGAGGGGCGCCACGGGCTGTTCCAGACCACCCTGAGAGTGACGGGGGCGGAACACTCCGGATTTGGGATGCCGGCTCGGCAAAGGCCGCCCCGGTG
>NW_010244877.1:0-333 GCF_000690775.1 Eurypyga helias | reverse complement strand
GAGCATCGCTCCCGGTGGGATGTACTCACCGGTGGCCCTGGGAAGCCAGGCTGGCCCTGGAAACCCTGTGGAGAGAGGAGAGCTGAGCCGGACCCCAACAACCACACCCTGCCCAATGGGGGTCCCAGGGGTCCTCCGCCCCACTGACCCCTTGGGGTGCTCACCTGGTCTCCCTTCTCGCCGGCGCTGCCTGGGAGCCCGCGCTCGCCCCTTGGTCCCTGCAGAAAGGGGGGGTGAGGTGAGTGGGGAGCACCTCGCTATACCCACAGCCACGCCACAGCTGCCCCCTCCCTCCCTCCCCACAGCCCCCCAAGAGCTGCTCAGAGTGGGGAC
>NW_010244876.1:10301-28030 GCF_000690775.1 Eurypyga helias | reverse complement strand
CCCTACAATAGTAGGATACCTAAGTAAACGAGTGACACTGAAATATCACAGCACTGCTCATCTCGGTGAACTGTGACATGCCTTCTAAATGCAAGACACCAGAAGATGTAACTGTTAACTTTTCACAGGGTTCACATTCTTGAACACTTTTTTCCCCCCACTAACAGCCATCTGCATCTAATTAGAAGTGATGGTATCAGCTGGAGAACATACCTATGTCATGGGGTTCAAAGGCAGAAAATGATCCATAAACAATCTCAAAACCTCCATCCAAAGTTTCCTGGAATGCAGTAAAGACGTTACACTCTCCAATGGATGAATGTCAATTTTTTTTTTTTAATGTCTTATTTTCTGGATAAGGATCCAGAAGACTGTATCAGGTTTCAAAAGTTGTTACTTTGAATCACATTTTAAAATTTATTTGTAGATATGGATGAAAAATTCTGGTTGTTTCAGCAGGGGAATTAGTTGAATAAAGTACTAGAATGGATTAGAAAGATATTAATGAATATTTTTTAATAATACGCCTACAGATAATATGTGGACAGTCTCAGTGGACAACCTTGAAAGAAACAGAGAATACAGAGAACCTATTTTTCATACAGCTAGAAGAAATGTAAAGGAAAAGTACTTGTCTCAGTAACGGCAGCAAAAATTGGTCACTGCTCCATCAAAGGCAGTGGAATACAGAGCTATGCACTAAGAGGTACCAGAATCAGCTTAATAGTGTTTAAGTGATCATTACAAATAAATACATGACTGTTAAAATATGATGCTATAAGCAGTTAAAATTGATACCGTTTTGGTTGGCCGGAAAAGAAAACAACAGAGCAACTTAGAAATACCTCACATATGGCAAAATTTTATTTTCTTAGTTTTGATTTTGAATGGAATGAGATTTTTAAACACATGCTTAAAATTAAGCAGAACTGATAATGTCAACACCGAACGCCAAGATTTCACTCAAAGGATATATTTGCATAATTATGGGCATGATTATGGGACCTCTATGAATAATTAACTGAGTATGGCTCAAAGAAAAGAAGTAAACGGAGTACTGCAGCATCCCTAGGGCTGCTTACTTTTCACACATTTAGATTTAAAACATTCCAGTTGGGTTCATAACATGAAATGATCATTTGTTTCCTTAAAATAGACACACAGCACTAAAACCATACAGTAAAATGCAGACCTTACCAGGCAAAGACAAAAACCTCATGATTTAAATGCCTCATAATAACTTTTACACACACACACTTCCTTCCTTAAGCTGCCTTTTCCAAAGACAAGGAAGGAATAAGGTTTCTGGGCAGCAGGACTGCACTGCACTGAGCTGACAGCTGGGTCCCATCCTGTGCAAACAAGCAGCCCCTCTGTGCACACAGCGACGTGGGATCCCTCGCTGTTGATGAATACCGTGCAAGGAGCTCAATGTGACTGACCAGTGCCAAAACCAGCTTCATAAAGAGGGAGTTTCTCTCTACACATCAAAAAACAATGACACTTTGATAGGAAACTAGTTTAATTCTACCTGGATGGCATGCTTACACCTTTGTTCTGCTACATGTATCTACAGTCTGATAACACTGGACTGGGAGACAACTTGCTACAGAATTCTGCATTAAAATTATACAGTGCGATATGTTCGGGGACACACAGATCGAGTCCTCTGAGTCTATAATGTTTAAACATAAATGACTCAACCTGTAAAGAAGTTATGTTAAAGATAATCTATCTTTAAATGACTCTCAGATAATTTAATATGCCTAAGAAGCAGAAAATATCGTTGAAATTTAAATTAATGTGAATTAAATGTAATGTGAATTACATGTCTGCATACGTAGGCTTCAAGTATGCATGTGAGATGCCAGCTCAGCCGCCTTTCTTGCTTTTTTCCCTTTACTTGTATTATACAAGATGTAAATGCCTTTTAAACACAGCTATTACTGTGCATCTGAATGTGGACAGATACCTACCATTACTACTGCTGTTTGATATCTAACTGAACAGTGCTGAAGCCCAGATAAGGATTCTCTGGTCAAAAAAACCTACAGACACCAATTCTGAAGTTTTTTTGTACAGACCAAAGAGACTGCCAGTAGCTCTGATTCACCTGATTCAGCAGTGTAGTTATTCTTCAACACGAGAGATCATTAATAACATCTGTACTACTTAAAATAAATGAGAGTCACAAGACAGCTAAAATTACCCAATGCATACTGACTCCCTGTGCCTTTGTGTAACTTCTCTCCTTTGGGATTCTACACAACAACAAGCACAAAGGTTGTTAGCTAAGGATAAGTCCCTATTTTTAGGAGCCCAGTTCTTGGAACACCTAATTTTTATGATCTCCTCCTCTCCTGTTTGCAGGAGTGCAGACCATAATCCCTCTCCCCACCATCACCACACATTCATGGTGACACAACACCTCTGAGGCCACTGCAGCAAATGCTTACACAAAAAAAGATGTTATTGGAAAAGTATTCTTAGCTACCATTAATTCCGCTTAGCAAGTGGAAACTGGTGAGAGAGCCAACTCCATCTGATCAGCCAGCTCTTCCTGGACCACAAGCAAGTGTCCTGGGAACCACCAGTGGTCCACAGACCACAGTCTGGGAATCGCTGTCCTAAATAACTCACAACCTTCTTATTATAGCACACCATGCTCCTTGTCTTGCCCAGGCTACTATTTTAGATTTTTTCTCCTGCCAGCAGAGCATACCATGATGGTAAAAACTTACGGCTCCTATCTGCTAATCATGCCTATGCTTAGTATCTGTCGTTTGGTGGACAACTATCCAGCAATCAATAAGATTATTAGCCTGCTGAAGTATAAATACAGTTTTAAAAAAATAATTACTGAAATAATTTGGGTAAGACTTGTATCACTTTGGCTAGAGGTAGAATCTCACTCATAGTTAATTCTTCAGTTTCATAAGAAGTCAGAGGGCTGCAAAAGCCAACTCCATTCAGATGAGTTTTAACAACAGCTAAGCAGCAATATATCACATAAATTCAAGTTGCACATGGGTTCCAAATTTTCCTGTACCACTAGATTTTTTTTTTTTTTTAATACAAAACTTCACACTGATGGCACATTAACATTTTGGAATCACATAATCAAAGTCTTCACAGACAATTTATTATCCCTCCATCACTTCTGTGCTTTTTCCCATATTGCTTGTTAAGGATATAATCAAGTTTCAAAATAGTCTGAAGGCCCTACTCTTTTGATGGACTATAAATCGATCCTTACCTACCTCTTTTTATCATGGAAAAGGAACTAAGGGAAGTTTAACAGATTTTAAGGACACACTATTATCTTCAGACCGTGGGACATAAAAGATCAAACTAGAATTTTATCTTGTAACTTGTCTATTAAGAATGTCACTCAAAACATCCCTGTCATTCAGAAGCTACCTAATACTGATTCAGGAACAAAACAACCTAAGATGAAGCAGACAATCTGTTCCAAAGGATAAACACGCCTTGCTAAAACAAGAAAAAGTATTTGTATTAAGATTGTTTATAGCTCAATACTCATCTGTACAGTTTAGAAAGTTCTAGAGATACAGCTTTAATATAAATTACAATGTGACCCAATATTATATCATTAAGGCACGACTAGACACCCCACTGTCTTACTTTGTTACAAAGAAAAGTATCTTGGAGGTCTTGAGGACAAACAAAACCAAACCTGTGTTCTTCTACTCTTATTACTGTCTGAGATGTTGTATTTCCTATTTCTTACCAAACCACAGCAGATGCCCACAGAATTAGACTATTTTAAGACATGGTTGTGTATGTACACCTGCTGCCTGTACAGCCTTTACTGGCAAAAGCCAAGCAGGGTGCTAAAAAAGGGGAGTGAGGGATGTGTTAGAAGGACCAAGTGTCAAGGGTTTCCCATCTAATTTCCCATTTTCCACAGCTTTTAAAGAAATTTTGGGTGAAATTGAGTCTTTTGGCCCTTGTTTTTTAAAATATGATGTTCATAACACAGCACTTGATTTAGCAATGTGTATAACATTACTATTGAATAATTTCAGGATTTGTTCATTGATATGTTTTAGTTTTAACTAGCAGTTTGTTTCCTTTCAAAGTAAGTTGAAAGGCTGTTGAAAAGCATCCAACTAGCTACTACTCATTGCCATCAAAGGAGCTACTACTAAACATGGGTCTTTAGTGCTTCTGCAGTACTCAAGTACTCCTACTCAACTGGATTTTGTAATATTAAGCATAGTGCTTCAGTCTCCACAATTCATATTGTATTATATTGCACACCCCCACAAGCTGAGCAGCTATACTGGCATTATGACAGAATATTTTGAGTATGAATGAACATGGAATATTTTTTATCTTAATTTTATTTTTCAGTTTTACCCTTACTTATTTTTGGGTAAACTTCTTGGTTTAAAAAAAGTGTTTAAGAGTAACGTCGTTGAATAATTTCTATAAAAAGGACCACCGTACTTTTTCATTCTTTCCTTAAGCTGTTTTCTGTTCCTGTTTAAGGGAAATCATATGTTTAAAAGAGACCAGTGCAACACAATGTATTTTCTCTTGATTTCACTACCTATAAAATGGAACATTCAGTGATGGCGATATACCACTAAAACATAACCTACCTTTAGTCTTGTGACTAAGGCAAAAGACCACCCATTTAATTCCTACAAAAATTCTGATGTACATATACTGGCTTTCAGGCAGTAGGCTGTTTCGACAGTGAGGGCACCGAGCTGTAGCAAACTTCTAATACATTCCCATAGGAAACAGTAACTTGCTCTTTAAATAAACCCTCACAACATCTAACAGGTTGGTTAGATTTACGAGAATACCTTATCAGATCAGAAATCTCAAAGTGTAATGGAAATTCTTCAGCAGAGTGATACAATAAAAGAAGCTCTAGAACTTAAAAAAAATAAAACAACTGTGGATACACCTGCCTATGATTTTTACTTTTAAGGAAAAATTCGCAGTTTAGCAATTATGATTTATTCGCATACGTTTTTCCTTTCTTATGAGCATGTCTTCATAAGGTAGAAATTAACCTAATGCTTGCACATACCTTCACCTTAAAAAGTCTTACAGCAATACAGACATACTGTGTTTGGCATGGTAAACAGCTGGAGTCAGGAAGTAGGCAGGGGTTTTGGTATTCTAAAAGAACCTGTTCCTAGCTAGCATGTGTTCAAGAGGCATGAACGTCTTCGTCATTAGCAAAACTATGAGTCAAAGTCTCAGTATCAGGCACTGAAATGGAAAAAGGCAACTTTCAAGATGATATGAACATTTACAAAGTACGTACAGATTATGCTGGTTTTAAACAAAACTACTAAGAGCAAGAAAGCTGCTCTCCTTTTTGTACTTTTGCCTACTTAGAGTCACAGCCATGTTCAGAACAACCACCTTTTTAAAAGCTAAGGAGGAAAAAAAGTTGAAATTGAGACATCGCTTTTTTTATCGCATTGACTGAGTAAAAATAAGTTCCAAATCTTTTTGCACAGTGGGTTGATTGCTAGGAGCAGAATTACAGCAACAAAGTGTTCAGTTAATGTTGTGTGTCTCTGTGGAGCATAGCTTGCAAGAGCTCTCTGAATAGAAGGATATAATACAGAAGTAAAAATGAAGGGTGTAGCTTTGTTCAGTTTTCAAACCATTATGTGACATGCTTCCAGAAAATTAGGAAGTAGTCTGTGATTGATGGCTGCTGTTGGAAAACTTGCTTTAGTCTTTCTAAGACTTTCAAAATCTACTTGATCTAAATATAACCAGGCATATTATTCCACCACAGTTTGTTTTACTTTAAACCCTTTATTACTTTACAGGCAGAATCACTGCTATGTTGTGTACTATTTAAATGCTTGCACACTCTAAATCACCGGCCTCTGAAGTGGGGTGCAGGAATACTGAAAATGCAGTCGTACATGTATATAATTTATATTTTAAAAAATATATTGCGAGTGTGTGCTCAGAGAATTTTTACTGATAGAAGTTTTTTACTGATAGGAGTGCATGATTAAGAAGGTTTGTTTGTAGACCACTGCTCTAAATGCAAGAGTATGAATTCTTCTTTCATAGTAGCTTCCCCTCCCTTTTTTTTTTTATTTTTTATTTGCTGGATTCTAATCTGAAAAACCTCAACAATCAATGGTGTCAGAGAGTCAAATGTTGTCTTCATCAATTTATCGCCTCATCCTTCTCATCAATAAATACTGCACTTCCTCAGAGGATTTCCATAAGGCTATTTCAAATAAAGCATTATGAAAGGCCCAACAGAAGCATGAATGAATACATGGAATTTTATATTAAGTTTCATGCTCACTTCTTTGCTAAAATATCCCCTTCTTCTGGCCTTCTGGAGCACATTAATAACTGACATGGTTTTAACAATCCTATATAGTGGTCTTTGATATAGGAATTTTGCTGTGAAACCCAGAACCTAGAAGGCAACGAAGACCTGCAGAGAACAGAATTATCTTCTGTTGGTCCTTGAGGTTCTGGGTTTTTTTGCCACGATGCCACAAAATGCCAACTAAGAACTCCTGTGGAATGCAAGAGCAAGAGCAGAACATGAGTAGTGAGTCCATGACTCCCCATTTCTTCCACTCACTCACCTGGGAAATCGCAAAAATAATAAATTTTTGATTTAGTGGTTTAGATCACCCCTTTACAGTCTGTTCATGAAAATGACATTTTTGGCAATAAATAAATAAAACATAGGGAATCAGCTTCTAATATCTAAAAGTTTGTTTTCATTTATTTTGTGCCATAAGGATGAGAACTATCCCAAATCTCTTCTTCCACTGCAGGCAACCTAAAATAACAAAACATAAGGCTTTCTAGTCACTTTGTGCCTTCACTTGAGTTTGTATCGAATGAACCGTATTTCTTTCGGTACATTCAAAGCTACTGCAAAGCACATTACCCATGGCAACTGTAGTAACATAATTTCCAAAGGTCATTAAACTTTTCAGGGTTCCCTTGGAGGACTAACTTGAAAAAGGCGCAACAGAATATTATGGAACACTGTCTAAATGTTAAGTAATGACAGGACATGAGCTTCCTGCTCCTGTACTCCTAATAAAATAAATATGAAAACAATCTCATGAATGTCTTTTCATTATTTTTTAAGCTATCCATCAGTGGCTTTCTATGCGTTTCTTAGCTCTATGGTGCCACAGTAATTGCACCAGTAAGTAGAGATCCTGGCACATGATACTGAGAACACACAAAACCCCTTATGGTGTATAGAATCATAGACTCCTTTAGACTGGAAAATACCTTTAAGATCATCAAGTCTAACCATTAGCCTAACACTAACACCACTACTAAACTATGTCCTTAAGCACCTCATCCACATGTCCTTTAAATACCTCCAAGGATAGGGACTGGGCAGCCTGTTCCAATGTCTGATAACCCTGTAAGTGAAGAAATTTTTCCTAATACCCAATCTAAGCTGCCCTGGTGCAACTTGAGACCATTTTGTCCTGTCCTATCACTCATTACTTGTGAGAAAAGACCAACACCCACCTCTCTGCAACCTCCTTTCAGGTACTTGTAGAGAACGATAAGGTCTCCCCTGAGCCTCCTCTTCTCCAGGCTGAATACTCCCAGTTCCCTCAGCTGCTCCTCACAGGCTTTGTGCTCCAGACCCTTCCCCAACTCCATTGCCCCTCTCTGGACACATTCCAGCACCTCAGTGTCCTTCCTGAAGTGAGGGGCTCAAAACAGAACACAGGATTTGAGGTGTGGCCTTACCAGTGCCAAGTGCATGGGGACAACCACTTGTCAGGCATGTGAGTACCCGAGCTCAGCAGTGGGAAGAGTAGATGCTATTCAGTTGGAGAAACCAAGACTGGCCACTTTCTGCATCCTGCCCCTTGCGCTGAACCTCTCAGGCTCCCAGCCCTGTCACAAGATGGCATGGGACCAGGAGCAGCACCAAAGAACGGAGAAGGCCAGTGTCATAGAATCATGGAATAGTTTGGGTTGGAAGGGACCTTAAAGATCATCTAGTTCCAACCCCCCTGCCATGGGCAGGGACACCTTCCACTAGACCAGGTTGCTCAAAGCCTCATCCAGCCTGGCCTTGAACACTTCCAGGGATGGGGCATCCACAGCTTTTCTAGGCAACTTGTTCCAGTGCCTCACCACCCTCTCTGTGGAGAACCTCTTCCTGATATCTAATCTAACACTCCCCGCTTTCAATTTAAACCCATTACCCCTCGTCCTATCACTACAGGCCACCTGCACAACAAAAAACCTGGCCGTTTCCGCAGCTGTTTATGGACCAGTTGTCCATTAGGTTTTTCTATCACTTTAAGTCTGCTAATATAATTTGCCCACAGTATAGTTCTTGGGCTGCTAGTTCCCTAATTTTTTTTACCTGTCACACAAATACTTTCTTTAATCTGTTTTAAACCAGCTAGTACCATTAAGTGACCATTAGTTCCATCACTGAATCTGGTGTATTTAATTCTGCTTTTACCTTCTTCACTGTCATGATTTTGGAAACCTCAGTCATGCTTCTGAGAAGCATTCTGCTCCCCCGTCAGAAGACCCATTTAATCTTTTGCAACAAGGAAGCTGCTTCCTTCCTGGTGTTTTAATTGTTTTCTCTACACACACGGCAACTTCACTCTTGAAATGCTGCCCACCAGAACTGCACTCTAATGTTCAAGATGCAGGTCCACTATGGTCAAATACAGTAATACCAGAATGACTCTTCCATGCTGGCTATGTCCAATACTTAGTCAACTTTTGTCTGCCCCTGTGCAATGGGATGGTGACAGAGAACTGTCAGTGATGATGCCAGTATCCTTCCTGAGTTTTACAAAAGGATTCCAGGTTCAGGGTTGCCCAGGGACAAATGAAGGAGATCTTGTTCGTCATATGCTTTAACTCATATTTATTTACCCTGACACTTGTCTACTATCTTTTTGGCGACTAATTACATTTTGTAAGATGTTTCTGCAGTTCCCCAATAATACCCTCCCAGTACTTAAATGCTATGAAGTGCTACCCACAAACTGTGAAATGTCAGAGTTTACTCTCATTCTGCAATTCATGGGTGAATATATTGAATAAAACTCAACACAGCAGCCATCCTTATGGTAGTTCACTTTTGACCTGTCCATCCTAATAAGCTACCACATCCTTGAAAGTCTCTCCTCTTCCGGGAGCATTGTCAGTGCAAAAGGACACTGTGAACTCAGGTAGAGGTTTAGTTTCAACTTATGTATCAGCTCTCTCTTTCCTACGGGATGCTTTCCTTCCCCCAGATTTACTCTCTCCTTAGCAGCACAGGGGCTGTCACAGTGGAAGTGGGACAGCTGTACATCCCTGCCAGACCACTCTAAAACCCTCTCTATTTCACCTAGCTCAGCCATCTCAAGCCACCAAACCTGTCTCTCGCTGTCAAAGGCTCTTTTCCGTAAATGCACACTCACAGCCGTGATCCATGGGCAGGTTATCAGACCCACAGACGTTCCCTGCGGCAAACTCTGCTCCATTCAGTTGCCAGACTTTCACCTATATCCCATGGTTAACACTGTACCAGGAATGATAAACCCAGGGATTTCTCACCTAATGGGAGTTTTTTTCTGCTAGGAATTTTACCAAAGTAATACAGCTCATGTTTCAGTTTCAAACCTGAGATTAAATAAACCAATAAAAAGGCTTAAAAGCTCAGGTGCAAAGGTTAGTGAGGGGAAGTTATGCTAACAGCCAGAACAGTTTTTTCTTCAAAATCTTTAGGTTGCTTTACATTGCTGAACCTTTTAGTCCTAAGGAATCATACTGTTTTACTGCTACATGACCGCAGCTTGATCAAGTCCAGAGGTCTTCCGATACAAAGCAGCTTTCAGAAGAGGATTTGCTGTTGGTTCCTCCCATCTTACATTAAAAATATCTACTTAGTGTTAACTACCATGTCTTGCTGGCAATTTGCATGTCAACAGACCTTTAAGAGATAAACAAGCAAACTCTTCCCTGCAAACGCTGCATACCCCAGTCTCAGACCAACTTGTTTCCCAGAAATTCACTAATTTAGTAAAAGTATTTTTGAATTTAGAGATAATTAAGTCTCTCCTCGAGTAGTCAATCTCTGAACTGGACATTTCATTAAAAAAAAAAAAAAAGGAATTTTCTAATCTACTTTTCTCAACATAAACACATTCTAGACCTTCTTCTCTGTAACTTACCTCAAGACTGCAATCAGCATACTCTCTTATTTTCTTAAAAGCACTTACTTGACTAACAAATCTAATTTACCTAAAAATACTCTTTTCCTCAGTAACTTCTTATATAACTGTTCTGTGGAAATATAACAGAGACATTTAAAAACCATGGCATGCTGGTTGCAACAGGAACACCTTCTGCTAGAGAAATCAGCAAATCATACAAATAATTTTATGTCCAAGTTATAGTGCTGTACCTTCTATCATTTCCATACCACTAGGAGGCTTACAATGTCCGGCATGGCTCACAACCCAAACGGGATACTGCTGATTTAGTCCACAATATAAGGCCTGTATAAAGGTCCTGTAATATCCTGCCAGTCCAGGGTTACCTGCCAAAAACCAAAACATAGAAGCACAGTCAATATTAGCCTTTCAACAGCAAGCAATCTGCTTCAAAGCAAAATAAATGGCATTATAGAGCAATTTGTTAATTTATTTTCTCTAGTATGTTTCCAATTTTTATTTTCATAATTTCAGGGGCTACACTACTAAACTGGTTTCATTCCACTGATCAATGGCAACCACGAGAAGCATTATACAGAATTACTTTGAAATTGCAGAAAGTAAAATTGAGGCTCGAGAAAAATCTCCTTTTCCATCAGATCACTTGCTTAGCTATCCCACAAAGTTACAGACACATGGAAATTGGACAAAGAAACCCATATATTGTATAAAAATATCAAAGACTAAAGTGTATTTCACTTGATCCAGATGTCTGCCCTCCAGAATATCTCAGTATTGCTTCCAAATAAGTATGTGGTATCCTGACAATACAAACAGTATCATCTGTCAGTACTGACCCTTAAGGAGAGGATTATTTATTTTAAACTCATTGGACTAAATTATTTGGTTTTTGCTTGCAACTTCATATTCTCCCTGTCTTCTTCCATGTCTCTTGAGAAACTCTTTCCTTTTCAACCCTTGTGCTGCAGAACCATGGAAGAATCTGTCCTTCCTTCTGTATCCCATAAGCTTTGAAGAGAACTTCTCAGAAGAGGCTGGGGTCTAAACAAATCCAGCTTGCCCTGAGCCCGCAGACCACCCTGCTCTAACTCCATTAACAATGACAATATTGACAATCAGGTACCATTGCTGAAATGGAAACTGAAATTGAAATACCATCCCAAAAATATATATGTCTGGTAGGATTTCAGGATTTCCAAACAAAACTCTAATCTCTACTCCTTTTTTCCCTCTCTTTTGGATATCAGTAATGACAACATCAAGGGACTTACGCTGGAGAGTAAATCCATATGAAGACAAAGCAGATTTTGTTCTCCAGTTCACACAGGACACAACAATTCCACACAGACATAAAATAATAAAATTTCTTTCTATTTATTATTTTTTCAGAGTAATTCCATGGATTTGTTATTCTCCTCTAGACATCAGGAAAGCCTACCATCTAGGTGGGCTAGACTGCTCAGCTGCATGTCTTTCACTCACATACTAGGCAATTCTTAGTTTGGATATCATCAGCAGCAAAAGGTGTCAGGAGCAGCATTGTGTAAAAAGGCATTCACTTTTTAAGTCAACAGACATCTCAAAATAACACAGATGTATTAGCAAAAGGATATGAGAGAAAAAAAACCAAAACATCTCACTAAAATTGTATAAAATCCTTTTTATCTGCCTGATCATAACAACAAAGGCTGAGCCATGTAACTATTCATAGTGACAGAGAAGAAGAATCAGAGCTGTAATCAAATTAGTAATTGAAGAAATGGTGTGTGGAGATAAAAACTAGGATTATTCCAGTTCTTCCCTTTGTACAGTGGGCATTTTCATTTTGTCTTTTGTCACTTCAACACTTTTGCTCTTCAGGTAACACACAGCGCATTCATTGCTCTTCCAAGAGGCACCAAGGCTTCCAGAACACAGCCTACTCACCACAGAGCAGCGGTGCACCAGGCACCCAAAGCCACCTGCATAGGAGCTGATGCTCACACCACTGATGATACATGGGCCAACTAGGGAAGCCTCCCCCTCTAGGTAAATATATCAGACATAAAATGAGTGTCCCTCATGGTTTTTAAACCTTCATAAAATTACTGATCTTAAAACATTATTTTTACTGGAGTACATGGATTTGGAAATATAATAAAACCCCAAAACCACAGTATCAGTCATTTTAAGTTCTAAGCATCTCTCTGTAAGCTTAATATTAAAGGAAAATAAAATAAAAAAAAGTTACTGTATATATAATATCCAGAACGCCTAATCCAATTTTCACA
The DNA here is from genome assembly GCF_000690775.1 of Eurypyga helias. Taxonomy (NCBI): domain Eukaryota; kingdom Metazoa; phylum Chordata; class Aves; order Eurypygiformes; family Eurypygidae; genus Eurypyga; species Eurypyga helias. The sequence continues at coordinate 15,552 of NW_010244876.1, read as the reverse complement.
AACTGCTTTCCAGAAAAACTCTTTAAAATCCGCAGGGTACCCACATCCATAAAACTGCATATTTTTATACATCAAAAATATATAGTAAGAGAAGGCTCCAGAGACAATAAAAATCAAATCTAGACATCATTTGTCATGCTCCTTGGGTTGATGTTATGTAGTGGAAATTGGTCTTTCAGCAAGGTGGAAGATGAAAGTAGCAGCAATCCAAAATAAAGTGTGTGTTTTGTAGTACAAATGACCATGATGTTACAGCATTCTGCCTAGTCTTGGAGTATGATGCAATTATGTATTTTGAGGTCAAGGGATCACAAAATTAATCTCAAAACCAGCCTTTTCTCTTTACTTTTTTTTCCTCTTCTTTAATAATGCAAAACAGGGAGAAACGGCAACAGCTGTCTTAGACATTTGGGTGCTCTTTCCCATCATCATCCAGGTGAATCTAACATGTAAATCATCTCAGGATTCAACATCAGATGAAGAACAATGAAGCAAGAACTGCTTATTAACAGTGAGGCTTGGCATCAAGTACTGTGCAAAGTAGTTGAGAGAAAGAGGATTGTTATCCTGTGATAAATGTGATGTGTATTTTAGGCAGGTAAAAGAGAAGATCCATAAATGCAAGAGAGCATCCCATCTCTTCATAAGCATCTGCTCATGGTAAAAGACACTGAGGGGTCAGCTGTTAGAACAGCTACTGATACTTTAAAATGCCTTGAGGGGGTATGAATGAGCACTGCTGGCACAAATGGAAAGGAAAATCAACAAAGATTTTAACAGCAAAGATTTCTACAGACAAATCACCACGTGTAAAGCAGCTATAAATTTATTCTTTATTGAACTTGTAATTTCAATTTGCACTGTCAAGTAAATGCAGATTAATAGTCTCTGCCCTTGAAAGCTTGTATCTGTGATATTTTTAAGTGGAGAATGTTTATCTCTTAATACAGCTCAAATACGCACCTCTGCAACTTCAGTCATTTTATAATGTTTTTACTTTAGCTTCTGTCAAAATACTTTAAGGGGAGCAAACATAAAAACTCAACACATAACAAGGATATTTTTCATAGCACTGAGTTACAGTAGCAGCTAATGGAAATAACTGGGGCTTAATCCACCCAGCAGTCTGTGATCAACAATATTTTCTGCTCATCTGCTGAGGCTGAAACATTGTTCAATGAAACTATTTTACAGTAAAATAACTACCAGGTTCACCACAAAGGCACCCAGGCAACGCAGTGCTTGCGTGTCGATTTTAAGGATTTCCCAGTACATCAAACCAAAACTGCCTATGTTCTTTCACTCAGCAACTAAGTGTCAAAAAATGAAAACCATAAGTAAATCCAGTGCTAACCTCCATGATTTGAAGGTTACTCCAGTTATTTGAATACCACATCAATCCTCAGACACCTCGGGGCACCTGAATCATTCGTGCACGCCAGCAAATCTCAAGTTGCAGTCATCTGAACCATGGAGCACATCTTAAGCAGTTACTCTCAACTGTGCTTAATTTTCAACAGTGTTTATGTCGTTTTCAGAAGTCTTTTAAACAACAGCTGTAAATGGTGACCATAACCAAAAAAGACACAAAACTACAATATGCTGCATATTAGCTTAATTTGCAAAAGATTTCTAAGCATTTCATGGGAAGATGTCGAATGGACAATTTGCACAGTGAATTAGAGCAGAGTGGGGCCAATCTATCTGGTGTACTCCTAAGTTTCAATAACCGAAGGATTCCTGTCACCCTTCTGTTCTTGTCCGTAATACACAGCATTTCAACCAGTTATTCTACGTTAAGCCCAGAGTCTTTCTACTTTTAATTTGAAGATGGGAATCCACTTCTTCCTTTTCTGATCTGTCCCACCCACAGCTAAAGCAAAACTGTACAGAATGACTGAATGTGCAGAGGTGTAACTTTGAGCTATATTAGGAGGTAGATACTCTCCACATAAATACACTGCAGATACAGGCTTTCAGGAACTGGCACTACTAGTCTTTAATCATGCACATAGTTAAACACATGAAAATTGCATGCACTTGCCTGCCTTTCACTTTCAAACACTTCCTTATTAAATACTTTTTCCATTAAATGAAGGTCTGAAATACCAAGCACTTTCTTCATATTAAGACAGCTAGCAGTGAAGAAAGAACAATTTGTACAAACTACATATCTGCCCCACGATATCACTGATAAAGCGTAACCTTTATCCTGATTTCACATGATTTCCCATACCAAGTGTTGTAAAGTCCAAGTTCGCCCGTCTTAAAATTAAATACACACTAATATTTGAGATGTTGCCCTTCAGTTATCCATATTCAGGAATTTTAAACATACACAGCATGCCATCAGTGCAATTCAATCGGTTTAATTCTGAACGTAAAACAGCAAACACCTAACGCTCATTTAAAAAGCCGCAGACCACAGCTACTCACTACAAGCAACAACAGCTCTTGTGGCTCACAAACTGTTAAGCATTTTGACGTGTTCTGCAAGAGAAAATATTAATGCAAAATGCAAACTGTAATTAAGAGAGCACTAGCATTAGATAGCCCTGTGCAAAAATTATTTGTACAGTGTAAACAACATCAACAAAATTTTCCAGGTTAGAAACAAATATTTACACCAAAACACACAAGAAAAGATTTCTGTCTAGAAAGGGGTAGGTCAAAAATATATACAGCTTACTCAAATGAAATTGAGACTAGAACAAAAAATTGAAATAATTCTTCACAGTTCTGGAAGGGTTATCTAAATTGAAAAAGATTTATTTAAGCAGTCTACAGTAAATGCCAAGAGTGGTGGGGTGTGAAAGAGAAGAAATTTATGTGTAGCTCAATCATTCCAAACAGTATCGAGGTTTCTTGCACCTTGTTATGAAACAGATTCTGGGTTCTGTGTACTGTGCTGTGAGACGTTCCCCGGTGTTTCCAGTCGTGTCTCCACAAGTCTGACCATCAGCGGGAGCAGTAGCTGGCATTCAGCTGTGGTGCTTCATGCACTTCTCCAGCAGTTGCTTTCTGTCTGCTCTGGGACCTCAGCAGGACCATAAAGAATAAAGGCAGCTATATGAATAGAAGAAGGGAAATACACAGCCAGTAGTGGGTTTACAGAGAACTTTGAGGAACTGGAAAATATGCCAGCAATTACCATGAGTTTAATTTTAGAAATAATCCACAGTTTAAGAATTAAGTATGTATGCCACAGTATTTACATGATGATCTCCTGCAAGAAAACCAAATGCAGACTTTTTTAAAAAAATGAACTGCTATAAATCAGATTTAAAATCCAGGGGTGCACAGCAGGACCACACAAAAAATCATTTTTGTGGCACTGATTCTCACTGCCTCTTCACAGAGCTGCCAACGCTCCCCGCTCCAGCTCGAAGAGCCTAAATGACAAGTTCCTCACTCAAGGAAACTTAATCTGCCTTTGGCATCTGACCAGCCACCATGGAAGAAGATGCAACTCCCCTGTGTTAGTGAATGGAAAGCATCCCACGCAGATGTCAGAAGGATTTAAATGGAGCATGTAAAAAAACACAATGATGTTCTCACACTTGGGAGAAAACTGCAGAGACTGACACAATGATCAGGCCTTAAAAGGAAACACGCAGGTTTCTCTGATATGCATGGTCAAGGGATTTCAAATAAAACACGCCAAATACATTTGAATGCTCATCATAAACCCACATCAATTAAACTTTCACCTGTTTACACATCTAGGGAACCGTAAAAAAACACAATGATGTTCTCACACTTGGGAGAAAACTGCAGAGACTGACACAATGATCAGGCCTTAAAAGGAAACACGCAGGTTTCTCTGATATGCATGGTCAAGGGATTTCAAATAAAACACGCCAAATACATTTGAATGCTCATCATAAACCCACATCAATTAAACTTTCACCTGTTTACACATCTAGGGAACATCTAGCATTCTTCATGCTCTATTCTGTTTATAGTCCCTACATTAGGGGAGCAGCATCAGCCAAAGAGCAAACAATTACAACGATGCTATGCAGAAACACATGTGAAAACTGTGATGCTCTAACTCTGCAATCATGAATTTGGCCAGAAAACACCTTAATATATTTGCTTAGGTTGTGAAAATAAGGAATCTCGGAAAGATTCAGCCAAGTGCCTGTAACACAGCTTATTAAAGAGTTTTTTCAAGAACATTTCACATTTTTTCCCTATATATATATACGCACACAGAGTTTTTAGATTGACACAACTATAAAATGTACATACAGGATTTTATAATATGCATTCTTTTTACGCATTTTCCAGAGCCAATAAGCTTCCCTGCTGTTCTCTAACACTGTTTCACCTTTAGGACAAAGGTGAGTTCATTTACCTCTAAAGAAATACCACAGACATCCTGATAAACCTGAATTAACCTAACACAGCTGGTTTTGTCCAAGTGACAATTGTTCCTGAAGCCTGTGAATAAAAAATTCCAAGCTAGAAATTGTGACAAGACAGCACATGCCTCTCTTTATGAATGATTAACAGCATCTATCCAGGCAGATAAGATACAAATTCTGAAATTCTGATTTTGCACAGTGCAAACCTACTGGACTTTGTGATACTGCAAAGGGTATGAAGTCCATAGATGTATTTCAACAGTTATCTCTAATGTCTCCACCCGGTAAGACAGGCACATAAATACAAAAAAGCCTTGAGGGTGTTGGGTTTTTTTATATATATATACGCCTGTAAACTGATAGTTCTTGGAAGGAAGTTAAGACTGAGATGTAAAACTGAAAAAATTGGAACAGTGAATTTTTCACTACTTTTTTTTTAAAAGGTAGAAACCAGGATTTTCTAGTGATTACAATTAATTTTTGTTCCATTTTCTCCACAGCAAATAAAAAATTAACACATCTAATTGGGTCTGCTGGTACACACGTACACTTACAGAGTCTCTTAAGCATCTGCTTATGAAGACGAAGACAGATTTAACTACTTTTAACACCTCAGACGTGGTTGGTCTGTCTGACCCAATCAGTACATAACTGATGCTGCCAGAAAGGCTGCAGTGAGCTCTGTGTCGGGTCTAGAATTCTCAGGAAGAATTTCTCAGCTGGCTTCAGGGTCTGAAGCAGCACTGGACCAACAGAAAACAAACCTCCTTCTGAAAAAAAGGGGGAGAACAAAGGAAGTGTGCAGAATAGGAACATGAGAGTTGGTGTCAAATGGGTTCACAAGAAAGCCTATGAAACATCCAAATAGCAACCACCCTGAT
>NW_010244876.1:0-10270 GCF_000690775.1 Eurypyga helias | reverse complement strand
AGGAAAAAGACAAAGACAAGAAAAATCAGCAATTCAAAACCAAGATAACCACAAATTGTTTGTTACAGATAAGCAGCTATGCAGATTTGATCACTTCTGAATAATATACAAGGAGGAAGCAAATGATATGTTCAAAAAGGTACCAGAAAGTCTATTTTCAAACCTGTATCAGAGGTTTCTCTAGGCTGTACCATCGGCCAGAGTTACAAAAAGAAAAACATAGGTTTGGGAGTTTTTAAGGTAAATATTTAGAATAAAATGTCTTATAAAATGGAAACAAACAGCAACAGAGAACTTGAATATAGTTAATGTTAGAAAAAAGACTGTGTTTCTGCTATTTTTATGGACAAAGATTGTCAAGAGAACACAGTATCCGAAATTAACGGTCTGAGACAGTGTTGCAAATGAATTTAGCATTTGTTATCAGTCTTCAGAAATGAAAGACAAAATGACAAGCTGTTTTGCGTATGATAAAAGAAGATTTACCAGTCCACAACCTTAGGAAAAAATTCTTCATGTTGACACCACTGTATCTCTCATTGAGGGAAAAGAACTTGTAGTAAGGATATCCCAACTGGTCCTGAGTAGATGCTCCATGAAGACTTCTTCAACCCAAACAGTTATTCAGGCAAACACTTCCCTCATTCATAAACACAAGCTACTCTTCGCAAGTGCAAACGTTTAGCCATTTAAGACAGACTGTGAAGAGCTTCTGCCTCTTTAGAGAAAGCTGCAATAAAGATATAAAAGTTCTAAAACTTAAAGCTGGAAGGCAGTATGTAAGTATGTATTACTACATACTTAGTTATTCTTAGAGAGTTTTTAAATCCATCAAGAATAACCAATCAAAATCTTCCATCATGCTCATAACAGGAAAACAAGAGCAAGAGATGGAAGCAAGAAAGACTTACTGAATTTTTGGCTCTACTGTCTTCCATATTCTAGATATTGAACATAATGTGTCAAATTTATTTCTGATATAGTTTCAATGACCCACAGGAGTTACTATTGGGATAGAAATGAGACCATGTGTTAATTAAACTGAAAGGAGATATTTATTTTTTTATTACTTTTAGAGATAACTAGGTCAAAATATTTAATATCGAGGCAAATCCATATCAGCTCAGGTGCTTCAGGCAGCAGCTTCCAGAAAGGAAGAAGTACATTGTATGTACAAAGCTGCTGTAGATTTAAACATTTACACTGCTTTACGTATACACGATGCACATGGAAACAGTGGATTACCTTTGCAGGTAGGTCCTTCAGTAGGTAATTTTTTTCTTCCCTTTTGCCTGAGACACCATATGAAGAGAAACAGGTCATTTTTTAAATGGTCAAATGAAGCAAAATACCCTAGAACACAACGTTTCCATAACTCCAGCCAACTCAAGCCTCTGCGTGCTGCAGGAGGGGGGTCACTTCCTCTCCCGATTCTGCCGCACACAGCCAGGCAGGAAGGATCCATGCTGAAAATGACACCTCATTAGGAGGGAGAGGACACCAAGAGAAGACCGCGAATTGAGAAATTTCAGTAAGTCACTTCAGTAAGTCACATCTGCCACCCAGATTTGGTGGAGAGAAATGCTGTCAAGCACAGTTGGATGTTCAACCATCCTGTCATTACTCTGCCTCCTCAAATTTAACAAGCTCAAATGTGCCAAGCCCCCACCCAGAGGTACTTCTGGAGCACTGGGAAATTCAACAAAAGTGGCGTATTTCAAGCCTAGATCTGACACTCAGGCTCCTCTTTGCATGAGGAAGTTTTTATTTTTAATGAAAGATTTTTTTTCTTTTCTAAAGACAATGGAAGCTGGTGGGCTGACCCAGTAAACAAAGCTCAACAACTGTCAGCAAATTTTAAAATATTAGTCACAAACAAGTTGTCCATAGCAGCAAAAATAATGGAGTGCAGCATCCTAGGAATCGAGTTTTCTAGTATCTAATATGGGACAGAACACACACCTTTCCTTCAGGGGTTACTCTACCAACATGTATGTCTTCTATCCAAACTCTTTTTTTGGGGGGCAGTATGACTGTAAGTCCGCCATCTCTCAGAAATATTTGGAGAAAATTGACTGATGCATTCAAAGATTTACTGGGGTTAAAACTAGGTATCAGATAGGTACATACAAACCAGTGGTATCCCCCAAGAATTATTTTCTTAACTTATGAAATAAAGGGAAGAGAACTCAAAGAAATAACAGGGACAGCCATTGGTCAGAGTCCAGACAGTACATCCCATTGACAAGTCCTCAAGCAGTTGACTCAAATTTCATTATTCCCATTTTATGAGAAAGAATAAACTGAACAAATCATCTACACGTGAAAATTAAAGCATTACTAACCATGAAGAGCTCCACCAGTTAGCAGTACCTTATATGCATTGCCATCTGAGAAAGTACATGGTCAGGTGAAAATAAGACTAGTATCAGAATTAAACCATGAATATTCATGCTCTTGGTAAAGAAGTGACTAAGAAAAGTTGGAAGAATTGACTTTGCAAGTATCGGGAACATAGTGGGGGGGTTCTGCATGCTTTCGCTCCTGTTGAACTTCAAATTTACAAATACTGTCATGCATAATACCCATCCCACACAAGCATGTGAATCAGAAATATTCTGCTGTGTTTGTGTCTCAATGAAATAGAAAGTTGTGCTCCTACTACCTTTCCCACTGATAAAAAGACCTGTAGTCATAGGGAAAAGATGCTAACTTGCTCTATGTAGACCCTTCTACCTGGATTGCTATGCTCCACAAACTTTGAACAGTATAGTCTGTTCTCATTCATTGCTTTTGCATCACACATACCAGTTACTGGAGAGCAAGAAAGCTCCTTTCCTACTGTCACCTTTTTATACAGGGGGGGAAAAAAAAAAATAATAAAAAAATCCAAGCCATGTAAAACACAAATTCTCCACGTCAAAATTTGAGAACTCGGGGTCAAATGCAAAGAGCTGGCAGCTTCATCTGGAGCTGCAGAGTAAACAAAAGCAGAAGCCACAAGGGAGAGGCATTCTCAGTGAATTGATACCACCTGATGAGACTGGTGGGGTACCAACTCCTTCCAGAGAAGTCTCAAGACTGAGCGTGTGAACCTACATGTATGTGCCACGTGTTGCGGACTAACACCACACTTTAACAACAGCAAGTTCTGCAGCAAGTCCAGCTGAAGGAACTCCCACCTTCTCCCTTGAACATCATTCTCACCCCCCTACCATGGCACACCAGCCGCTGAATTACCCTAGCACAACTCTGGGGGGCCTAGCTGTGAACCCAAACAAGGAACTGTTCCAATTTTAAAAGGACCCCAGAAATAAATGCATGTATGCATTTAATTCACAGCATGATCTCTCAAACTATTGTTCTGGCATAACCCAGGGGTGGAGTGGCACAGTGTGGTGGGAACAGGAATACCTTATGCCAGTATTGTTGACAAACATTTTGAATTGCAAAATAATGGCTTTAGAAAACTTCCTAAGTGCTCCAAGCCCTAGGCTCTTAGACTCCCAGTGCCTGGTGGGTCTTAGTACAAACTGTTTGTAGAGAGTATAACTTCCACACTACTTTAGACTCAGCATCATCTGCTTTATACCTCACTTGGCAGTTCTAAAAGCTACCTGAAGGCAGAAGCTCTATGAATAGCACAGTCATGCCACCCAGTCTTCTTACAGGCTGCCCAAATGCAAATTAAGGTTCAATTCTTTAAGTCTCACCTGCTTACATTCAGATACAGCAATATATTCAGAGCACCAAGTCCCAGGCTTTAGTTGTGCAAGACAGGCCATGATAAAAGAGCACAGCATTTCTCTTAGGCTCTCCACAAACGGCCTGCAGATCCGCTGCCATGCCCTCCTGGCTAAGCCGCAGTCAGGCATGAAGTTCTACTCTGAGTAGCCTGCTCAACCATAAACTTAGTCCTGGAAACTGTTAATTTCAAGCACTGCAAATACCAGGGAACAGATGAACACTGCTGTTAAGCTAATATGTGAGAGAGGAATCTTTCTTAAATAAACAGAGCAAGTATGCGTGTACACAGAGAGAGGAGATCCTGATCAGCTGTTTGGATCTAAACAGCTACCTCAGGACAGAATTTTCCATGCTAAACTGGGCTTTTTTTGTGTGTTCCTGCTGCTTAGCCACATGTGACTCAAGTGTGTCAGCTGGACTAAGGCCATTCTGAGCTGCGTCATCTTCCACATGCCTTACGGAGGGAGCCAAGGCTCCAACAAAACAAGATTCTTCAGTTTATTCCCTGGCCCAGGTGTGTTAAATAACATCATCTTATTGCATCAGGAAAGGTTTAGATTCGATATTAGGAAAAATTTCTTCACTGAAAGGATTATCAGGCAGTGGAATAGGCTGCCCAGGGAGGTGGCTGAGTCCCCATGCCTGGAGGCATTTAAGAGACACTTGGATGAGGTGCTTAGGGACATGGTTTAGGGGTGGTATTAGCAGTGTTAGGTTAATGGCTGGACTTGATGATCTTAAAGCTACAACCTAAAAGATTCTATGACCCTCATTTTTGAGCACCTAAATGTCCCTTCTCTGTCCATTCTCAGCTGAACCAATGGAGCAATAGCAGCACTGCTCTGCTTGGGAAGGGATGGTCAAAATAAGCAGAGGTAATAGAGCTCATGCAGCTCCTTGTTTCTTACACTAGCAGAGGTAAGTGAAGATAAATACCTCAAGCACAGTGTTAATATGATGGAAAATATACATCCACACAGGAAACATCTTTTTAGCCTCAGCTTTAGGTCAAAGCTACGTGATACAGGATTAAGCAAAAAAGTGTAAGTTAGTGTGTAAACAAGAGTCCTATGTAGCTGATTTCAACATCAGCAGCAGTGTAGTTACACTCATGCGTTTCATCTAAAAATTCTCATTGCATCTAAAAACATTAGATAATTCAAACCACCAAAACGCAAAGTTAAATGAATGATTCCTTTAACAAAGACTTGAAGTACTTAAACGTGATTAGTTATTTTCTTTCACGTCCTTTGGGGATTTACTGATGTACAATCAGAAGATTATATATGTCCTGGCACAAGAATTTCACACAATCAGTAAAAGCAGGGCTGCCCATGGAGTTGGACAATGACTTAAACATCTCAGGAGAGGAAGTACTTGTTGTCTCACTCTGTGCACCTGTGCTTTTATTGATCATTTATTTACTCAGTGTTAGCTGATTGTAAATGAATGCTACCTTAGAGACTGGGGTGATAGATTACATAAATTTTGCAAATGTGAATGAAGAACGTTTAGTGGTTCGGTGCGTAATTGCGAGGATGACTGGGCATCTACTGAAAAGCAACTCAGCAGAAAGGCTTGGAACAGAGAAGCCCCAGCATTCCAATCCTCACATTCTCTGCTCTAAACTTCATTTCACTCCTCCTAACACAAGTAAAAGTCATTTTTATGACCCTCAACATAACCAATTAACTACTGTCACATGAATGGTTTTATAAAACGACTAATTTTTTTTTGTGATACACATACAGTAAAGAAACAGTCAGTGCTTACCTATGCATTCAGGTGAGAGCCTGAAGCCTGCTAGTACATGGTTAGCTGGTTATAACAGCAATATGCTTAAAAAAACAAACCCAAGCCCTATATATTTTTTTTCTAATCTTTAAAACAGCTCCCTCTTCTGGCATACTCTTTCCATACTATGTTTAAGCACCATACTTCATCCTTTAACAATTTTTAATTCTATTTGATTCTTAACAACTGAAACCCAGTTTCAGTGCTAAGGCACTTACTATGCAGTATGGCTGTGAAGGCAAGGAGAAGATACATTAAATTACAGGTCTTAAAATGAGTGGCTTATTCTAATCAAGTATTTATCTAAGATTATCCATTCACTTATCTTTACTACCTTTTGAAGGTACCCCAAAATCAATCCATATCTGAATCCACACCTGGACGGCCAGTCTCCAGGACACATCTGCAGCATCACAGAAGTCAGAAGGGATCACCTCAGATCTCCTAGCTCACCCCCTACTCCCTCAGGATCAGCTAAAGCAGGTTGCCTAGGTCTGTACGTAGTCAAGTTTATCAACCCCACAGCTGAGGACTTCACAACATCTTAGGGCAAACTAACCTCCTCATAGGTAGAAATGCTCATGGCAGAGTCCATCCCTAATTACTCATTACATAAATTAGGAATTTTCCTAATACATGTTCCTAGTTATCTAGGAATTTATGCTCCTTCAGCATCTTAATGAGACTGGGTAAAATTTGGCCCGAATCCCTTCCTGAACCAGGTGACTTGGACCCAGCCTGACGCTGAGGAAGAAACCAACACCAAACATCCTCACGCACAACACTAACCCCGCAGGAGAGCTCTCAACCAGGCTCACAGTTACAAAACTGCACAGGTAAAAGATGAGGTGAGGCTGGACAGACATTTTTTCCTACTGCTGATGCTCTGGCATTATTCAGTCAAAAAAAAAAAACCCACCAAAACCAAAACCCGACCACAAAACCAGAAAGAGGAAGAAAGCAGCTTTTCCTGCCTGATGTATTCAGCTAGAACAGGTTCTCTACTGTGTTCACAGAACTGTTGTCAGAGCTCATTCGGTGACTGTGAACACAACTCGATGGAGCAGAACAGGACCTACAACCCAGAAATGCCCTTGCCCAAGAGGTTAAAAGCCATCTTTCCTCTTAACCTGGCTGTTCATTTCCAGCAGCATTCCCCTTCCATCAGCTGTACTTCAAGGGTAAACAGCAAATACTGCTGTGCCCCAAGACAAAGGCTGCTGACTTAAAAAGTAGTGTCTGAGTACCTTCCTTGAGTAACTCACTGGTCTTTACTCCAAAATCAGGTTTTGCTTCACATAAACAAATCTATCTTTTTATTGGTTTAATTACACATGAAGTACATTCTGGTCAAGGTTGCCAGAAGCTACATACTGCAACCTAATCTGCCAGTACTACGAGTCCTTACTAGATCCAATGGAGTTCTTGCAGATGAATGGTAGTAACATACAGATGACACACCAACAAGCACATTTAATCACAAGAATTTTGTGTAAATTAAAGCACATGCTAAAACCAAGTTGAAGAGAAATGTGTTTTACACAGTTTGTAGAATGAGGAATTAGATTTTTATTATTATTAAGCAAACCCCTTGGTCTCAAAGCTGACAAAAGATCTCTGAAGAACTAATCCTTCCAGTGATTGCTCACATGAAGGAATGATTAACAACAAAAAAAAAAGTTGCAGTGTGATCCAAAACCACAAAATGCAAAGGAACTACACTTCAGGGCCACACAATTAGTTTTAGTACAAGGTACTACTATATCATGATTCTTAATGTAACTTTTCTTATGCAAACATTGAGAGTGATGGTTGTTAAATATCAAAAGAGCAGGTGAGGACAAAGCCAGATAGTGTATTGAAAGCTTTTCCAAATACATACATTACAAGCAAAAAAATAGAACTTCAAAGACTTTAAAGCTAACAGGAAGTCTTATTTCAAGGGCAAACACACTGAAGACTTGTCATAGTTCAGGCAAATTGTTTGCACTATTTTCACTGCTGAGAAATATTTAAGTAGTTTTCAGGTGACAACAGCCTTGAAGTACGTACATGTAACTACCCCCAGGAAAAGATCACAATCTAGGACACACTTCCTGTTGTTCAGAAAACCATAAACAGCTGATTCGAAGGATTACCTCAAAAGATTAAAGCATTATTATACTTTAAAAATAAAAAAAGCATCTGGTTAAGTCCTCACAGGCCTTAAAGATCACCAAGTCACTGCATGAGTTGGTAAAACAATAAGATGATCCAATAACCCAGCAGCAATCCAACTGCAAGCAAGCAGATTAAGAAACTTGGCAAGAACGGGGAGTACACTCTGCATGCATGCCAAAGAACCGAATTCTGAAAGGATTTCTGTATATTTTAACCAACAAAACTTGTGTTACATGCTTTACCACAAAACAATTTATTTACATTATCAACTGTGAACTAAGCTTCCCAAGTACAAGACTGCAAATAACAAAACTGCATCATTTACAGCAGTGCTAACAGAAGTTAAAGCCTGGAATGAAGGCATTGCAATGGACTCCTGCAAGGCAACACAAGAAAAAAATTGATGAACAGCAAAGCTTCATGAGCTAAACTGAACAGTGGTTTTGAATTCTGTACAGTATTTATTTACAAAGTTAAATGTTTCATAAGTACACAGACACAAACAGACAGATACTCTTAAAACAGTAGGAAAAAATATTCCATTACACATTGTGGATCCCAGTTTCCAATGAACCCCAGCAATGTTAAATATTGCTGTAGTAGATTTTATATTTTACTGCTAAATATACACTAAACAAACACTGGAAAGGGAAAACAGTCCTTTATGACACCAGAGGAAAAAAAGTAATTCCTGCCCTTTCCACAACGCCTACATTTCCAGAAAACCACGGACCTGATCCTTCAACTGTACATAGTTAATTTTACTCTCCTGAGTAAGTTTCAGCAAGGTTAATAGAATTCATATTAAGAACAGTAAACAAGTACATACTGGAGAGGGACTTTTTACAAGGGCCTGTAGTGACAGGACAAGGGGTAATGAGTTTAAATTGAAAGCGGGGAGGTTTCAATTAGATATCAGGAAGAAATTCTTCATGGAGAGGGTGATGAAGCACTGGAACAGGTTGCCCAGAGAAGCTGTGGATGCCCCATCCCTGGAAGTGTTCAAGGCCAGGCTGGATGTGGCTTTGAGCAACCTGGTCTAGTGGAAGGTGTCCCTGCCCATGGCAGGGGGGGTGGAACTAGATGATCTTTAAGGTTCCTTCCAAACCAAACCATCCTGTGATATATTCTGAACTGAGGGAAAATTGGGCCTTTTACGCAGTAATTACTTCAGTAAACACATTATTACTCCCATACAGAGGCTTTGTTTACACAAGGAAAAAATATTACAGAACAACGAAGTACACATTAAACGTTTTAACTAATACAGTAAAACTTTATTTAAATAAGTTTACACAGACTGTCATAAATAAAAACATTAGCTTGTAGTTCAAGGACACTGAACTCTGCTGCACGTTCTGTTTTGCAACTGCTTCAAACACAGTGAGCTATCAATCCTCAGGAGGCAGAATCCTGCCTTAAAGTCAATGGGAATTCTGCCATCAGTTTTAGAATAGAAGAATGTTTGGAGTCAACTTCCTCCCCCTCCCCCACTTAAAAAAAAGTCAGACCAGAGAGAAATCCTCTCAATATTCAGATCACAGAACACCTGACTCTCCATACTCTCCTTTTTGAGTGAGAGTTGTCCTTTGTCTGGGTATTTCTTTCCTCAACCTGTACCAAGCTATCCTTTTGCATCTCTATTTCATTCTGTAAAGAATCTCAAGTAAGGATACACGCCTTTCAAGCGTGAAAATTGCTGAACTCCAGAAAGGCTACACATTTCATACTTGGGAAGTTACAAAAGCATGAAGGGAATGCTACCTAGTCCTAACTGTTTAGATACACGAGCTTGTTGCCAGATGACCCAAATGTCCAGATCAATCCTAAAGGTGTATTTTTGTGTTGGCAGATAGAATTTCCCTTGAAGGCTAAAAATGAGGCATATACCAGTAGGAAACAACAACCAGGAAAAAAATAAATTGTGATTTATGAGAAGAAAAACTGCATTATGCTATGCCAGCTCCTAGTCAGCTCCCTGCCAGCCACAGCAAGGAGCCTTGGGTAACCTGATGCACTACTGAATTTGGATACCTAAAATGAAGATGCCATTATTCTGGTTGTTGTGTTTTTTTGTTTTCTCAGTGAGAGAACTTCCAGCTTGTTACATACGTAATTCCAAAATAAGAGCAAAATCTATAAATCAGCTGCTTGCAAAAGCTTGCAGACCATGACAGGAGGACTCTGAATATTTCAGTGATGTCTATTTCTGGATACCTATCTAGTTAATGTAAGATGTTATTAAAGAGTCTCCACAAAACTGTTCTACAGAAAATAAGCTCCATGTAGCCCTACGACCACATTTTCTTGCATGAAGTTTCCAGTGACGAATATAGAGCCCATGAAGTCTGTGTGACTTGGTACATTTTGAGCAGAATCACGTGCCTTCTAGAGGTACCTCACAATGGATGCTAACATTTGACTTTTGTGCTCTTCCCCTACAAAATATTTCTACTGATTGAAGTTAGCATTATGGATTTACCTTGCTGACAGACTACCAACCCAGGCACAAGGGTATCACAGCCTGAAGGCAGAGGAAAGCTCCAGAACATAGAATCATAGAATGGTT
>NW_010244875.1:0-984 GCF_000690775.1 Eurypyga helias | reverse complement strand
TCCGGGATGTGCCGGGCCGCCGGGGCACCCGGTCCTGGGCAGAGGGTTCCCCGCTGCGGGCACAGGCCTGCCGTTCCTCGGCTGAGGGGGAGCACCGCATCCACCGAGGGACAGCCGCCCCTCCCTGTCACCGCCTCGCAGCCCTCCCTCGCTGAAAACTCAGGAATACGGTTAAAATGGGGAAATTCATTTTACACAGTGCAAGTTAGTCGCAGAGAGGGGCAGATCCTCGTTGCTAGAGCTCCTAGACCCCAGAATGCTATGGCAGATAACAGCAGATTTTGGGGAGGAGTTCTTCCCCCCCACACGAAACAAGACACGGTGAGCGCAGTAAGAAGGAGTGACAATTAAACGCCACACTTTGTGCATCCCAATTCCCAGCTTCCCCAAATCCTGGGATGACCCTTGAGCACAGGGCACAACTGCTCTGACTTGAGTTTCGCCGCGTTTCGACTGCCCTGTGTTTTGGAAGGGATGGAGGCTTTCGTGAGGTGGGCATCACGCTCCCGCAGCCGCCATCCCGGCTCCTCAGTGCCGCGGCCTGTCCCAAGGGAAGGTGCCGGGCGGCGTGTGGTGCCCCCGTGCCAAGGGGAGCTCCTGGGGAGTTACTCTGTCCTCCTGAGGACACAGAACAACACGAGCACCCGGCCAACAGTGCTGAAATAGCGGCGTTCTTAACCTGTCTTACTGTTTTTCTGAAGGACGTTAAGCTTACAGCACATTCTGAGATTTTTAAAGGGGTCTTTGGGCAACATTCAAGAACATATCCGACCAGCACAGGAGATTCCACATGTATGCACACACCTGGATGCGTAATACCTGAAACAGCTCCAACACAGCCACCTTACGCTAGGTAATGCTTGCTGAACCTTTGGGCATGGCCAGGGAGCATGGCCCGGGACCATCCCAGTTTTATAGACCAGCATGGCTGCTCTCACCCATCCGTTAGCGGCACGCTGCAGGACTGGGGCCTTAGTGCCCAGC
>NW_010244874.1:1848-2058 GCF_000690775.1 Eurypyga helias | reverse complement strand
GGTGGAGGGGAGCCCCGGGGGTCTGCCAGGGGGCTGCGGGGGTACCTGGGTAGCAGCGAGGAGGGGAAGAGGAGGCGCAGCTTGTTGTGCAGCTCCTGGAACTCCTCGAAGGTGCGCTGCACGAAGGCCACCTCGCCTGGGCTCTCCCGCTGCACCTTCACCACATAGGTCTGCGGGAGACGGGGCTGCGATGTGGGATGGGGACCGTGG
>NW_010244874.1:0-1736 GCF_000690775.1 Eurypyga helias | reverse complement strand
CCGAGCCAGTAAGAGGCCGGGAAGAAGCACTGGGACAGAACCGAGTTGTCCCTTTGCCTGTCCCCAGCTGTCCCCACTCACGTAGCCCTTGCTGGGGTTGAAGACCCTCTCGTGACGGCAGAGGAAGACATCGCGGATCCGGCCGGACGTCTTGATGGTGTTTTTGTGGGGCGGGCGTCGGAGCCCGTGAACTTCATCTGCGCCAGGTTGTGGATGAAGAAGTTGAGTTTGGTGGCCACGCTGCCCAGGCTGGACTCGATCAACCTGCAACGAGGCCACCACGTGTTCGGCACGGAGGAGCCTGTCAGCGTGCCAACCTGGTGCCCGTGTCTCGCTCCATCCTCTCCTGCCCCATCGCCCACCCATGTCCTCTACCTGGTGAAGTAGGTGGTGGCATCGGCATCAGAGTCCTGTGGCCTGAGGGCATCGTAGACATACTTGAGGTCCTCCAGGTCGGAGAGCTCGGGGATGCCACAGGACAGCATCTGGGAGGCAAGGCGGGGGATGAGGGCAGGTGGTGGTAGGAGAAGGTGGGGGTGGGAGACCCCCTCTGCGATGGCTGGGGGGGGACGGGCATGTGTCCCCCTGCCTCTCACCAGCCCCAGAAGGTTGAGGAAGAGGTGGGTGTGCTTGCGGATCAGGTTGTAGGCCTGGCAGCACAGGTCGACGAAGTCGTGGAAGCGGCTGGAGGGCTTGTCCCCCCCGTTGATGACGTACGCCATGTCAGAAGTGAAGACGAACGGCGCCCGGTCCCTGCAGGTGACCATGGCCAGGGGTCACCCACCACCAGGACCCCAGCATGAGATTTCACCCCGTGAAACCCTGAAGCTGAAGAGCCGCAGCCCCACAGGGATGAGCCCAGGCAAGGGGGAAGGGGGCGCCGGAGGCATTTCTCACCTCTTGATGTTACCAAACATCTGCGCGTGGCCCAGGAACCTGCCGAAGTCGATGTGAAACATGTGGCCGGTGGTTTTGAGCATGATGTTGTCGTTGTGCCGGTCGCAGATTCCCAGAACGTAGGTGGCCACGCAGCAGCCAGCGCAGGAGTAGATGAAGTTCTCCACGGCCTGGGAGGAGGGAAGGAGAGAGGGATGGAGCCACCAGGCATGGAGAAAGGCTGGGCACGTCGGGAAGCGACAGGTCTCATCCCTGGACAGGGGAGCATGGGGAGTAGGGACCATGCCAGGCTCCTCCTCACCTTCTCATACTCATCCTCCTCAGGGTTGTGCTTCTGCAGCCAGTCTGCCAGTGGCCGATCTTTGAAGGAGCCCGTGACACCGTGCTCTACCTGGATTTTGCGTAGCGTCTCAGCGTTGGGGATCATCTCCACCATGCCTGGCAGCCAAGACAGCAGGGTGAGACCCAACCGTCCTGCCAAGATCCCAGCCCACTTTGTCACCAGCCCAGCCACTCCCCAGCCATCACCGCTGAGTGACAGCCTGCAACGCCACATTCCTGCAGACGGGCTGGTGGGATCAGACCCGGAGGTAGATCACAGCTACTTGCAGCAGCTCCTCTCTAGCAGAGCCCCAAGACCTCCTGTGCCATCAGCAGCCCGAAAGCATCGCTATCTGGGGGCTGATGCTGCTGGGAGCCACCCCAACACTGTGTTACCTCGTCCACGGCCGGTGGAGAAGCAGCGGAAGATGACCATGCGCATGTCCAGCCCCTCCTGCACCCAGATCTTGTTCATGATCCGGATCATCTGCAGCGTCAGCATGTCCTGCCGCAGGTCG